>NC_064763.1:17190936-17468436 GCF_011397635.1 Epinephelus fuscoguttatus | reverse complement strand
TTCAGGAGACATGTCTGGCAAACTGCTCTACAGCCACCTGATTGATGATCTGGCTGAGGCTTATATAGCCTTGCTCCTCAGCTGCAGCCTGGGGATTGGTGGAGCTGATGTGGTACTGCACCAGTCCAAACGAAGGAGACGCAGCCAGGAGATGGCAGGTGGAGGGAAGGCACAGCTCCTCAGCATGAGCCAATCAGGTGCAGGGGATCACACAGCCTGCTCAGCATGAAACACACAATTATACACAAAGTTAAACTATGAGGAAGGGGTACGGTGGCTGTGGCCGTAACACCCCTCCCCTTAAAATACAAGCCGATAGGTATTGTAACCTAATAATCAGAATCCATATTTATCACAACCTGGACAGGGCATCTGCTAGCACGTTATCGGAACCTTTTTTATGTCATATGTTGATGTTGTAGTCCTGCACGATAAGAGCCCACCGCATGAGCCGTTGGTTGTGGTTATACATGCAGGACAAGAAAACAATGGGGTTATGATCGGTCAGGACAACAACCGGGAAAGAACTTGAACCGACATACACTTCGAAGTGTTGTAGTACGAGCAACAAAGCAAGGGTCTCCTTTTCAATAGTGGAATAATGGAGCTGGTGCTTGTGAAACTTTCGCGAGAAGTAAAACACGGGATGATCAACTCCATCGGCATCCTCCTGCAACAACACCGCGCCTGCACCCACCGCACTCGCGTCAACCTCTATTTTGAACGGTTTCGAGGGATTGGGAGCGGCGAGCACAGGGGCGTGGCTTAGAAGGGACTTCACACTTTCAAAGGCATGTTGGCATTCAGGAGTCCACACAAAATCCACCTTGGGACTAATCAAACTTGTCAATGGGTGGACGACAGTGGAGAAATTACGGCAAAAACTCCTATAATAACCTGCCATGCCTAAGAACCTGCGAAGGGCTGTTCTAGTGGACGGGACGGGACACTCTGTTATGGCGGAGACTTTTGCATCGACGGGGCGCACTTCACCCTGGCCCATCTGTCTCCCTAAATAGGTGACATGGCCTTGCCGAATTCACATTTCGCCAAGTTCAACGTGAGCGACGCTGCAGCGAGACGGGCGAACACCTGTTCAAGTATTTGCATGTGCTCCTCCCACGTGGTGGTATACACAATCAAATCATCCAAATATGCATTACAGTTAGTCAGGCCGGCCAAGACGGTGTTTACTAGACGCTGGAAAGTGGCCGGAGCGTTGCACATGCCGAAAGCCATAACTGTATATTACAAGAAGTGTTCAGGGGTCACAAACGCAGAAATTTTGGAGGCACGGTCTGTCAGTGGTACTTGCCAATAATCTTTGAGCAGGTCTAATTTGCTCACAAATTTGGCTGTGCCCAAATTATCCACGCAATCCTCCATCCGTGGCAGAGGATATGAATCAGGGACTGTCACTGAATTTACTTTGCGAAAATCAGTGATGAACCGAGGGGAGCCATCAGATTTAGCCTCTAAAAGACACGGTGAACTCCAGGGACTGGAGTTATGTCTCCGACATAACAAACAGCATCGGAGACACTGAGTTTAGTGCTTTTACCCGTTTTAATCACCTGGCCCATTTGTTCTAGAGAGGAAGAGACCTCTGCAGATAATTCAGCTCCTGCAAAAAAATCTCCGGAACCAACAACACTAAAAGAATTCTACCCAGGAAAAGACTGAGCTGGTTGCAATCTGCCACCTCATTGCTAGACACTACTAAGGGCCTGTTTATACGGTTCCGTATATTTCTGAAAACAGGTATTTATCTTTACGTTTGCACCTATCATTTACACGTAATTACACGTTTTTCTTGTTGGAAATGGAGATTTTCAAAAACGGCTTCCAAAGTGAAAGTTTTTAAAAATATCCGTTTCTGTGGAGATGTGTTCAGGATAGACGGAGATTTTGGAAAACTATGACGTTGCAACCCAATTCGTGCATGCCCATCAGGCACCCGGGAACCACAACAATGGCGGATATATGCCGGGTTGTTTACGTTTTGTTAGCACTTTTGGGACTACTTACGAACTTTCAAATGAACTTAGCACTGCTGCATCAACATCACTGCTACAACTGCGCACAAAGACGTCTGCTGTGCCCAATATTAGCAAGTGCATAGCAGCTAACTATGCTACATAAGGTTAAAATGTAGTTTATCATTGTTTTTATCACCAAGAGGAAATAAAATCACTGTGCAACGTGCACAACGTTCTTCTATGGTATTTGACATATGGCGTATCGCCACCTACTGGCCTGGCATGCTAAGTGCAGCAAAAAGCTGCCGTTTTTGTGTTTTCGTGTAAACGGATATCGTTTTCACAACTGATCGTGTAAACCCAGAGATTTTTTTGAAGGGGATAACTAAAAATCAATTTTTATTTGTATCGGTATCCGTGTATACAAGGCCTAAATCCCCCCAGTTTTTACACACTGCTTCTGTAATTGGTGGGATCTAGGAACATGGAAATATTGCTACAAGAGATCAGGGCAGACAATTAGGCAGTTTAATAATCTGACAGGTTGTGAACAAATACCCAGTTTAGCCAGATTATCTCAACCACTTAATTTAGAGGTAAGCTTTTAGAGCAGAAATATTGTTTACAGTCAGTCATTGCTTAGAAAAAACTGTCTTATAGTCTGTCTCATAGATGTTTAGAAAGACAGATGGAACAATAACTTGAATTTTAACCAAAGTTGTTTTTTTTCCCCCATTCCAAATTACTACACCCTCCAGGTCACAGCGATGAACTTGTAAAAATAATTCCAAAAATAATATGGAAGAAGTAAAATGATGACACTTTCACAGGATTTTTAAAGAACAGTTCAACATTAAGGAACATGCAGTTATTCACTTTCTTGCCAAGTCTTCAGTGAGAAGATTAATATCATTCTTACATATCTCCGTAAATATAAAACTATACAGCTACAGCAGCTGCTTAGCTTAGCTTAGCTTAGCTTAGTTTAGCTTAGCATAAAGCAGGGGGAAACAACTGTCCAAATGTGAAAAAAATTATACCAGCGGCTCTAAAGTTCACTAATTAACATGTTATATCTTGTTTGTTTAATACATTCACAGGCAGAGATGTAAAAAAAAAAAAAGTCAGTTAATGGATTCATGTGCTGTACTATTTCTTGGTCAGCCACAGTTTCTTCCTGGAGTCTCCACTGGTTGCCAGGCAAGACTCCAGGGAGGTCACAAATGTGCCATTGAAATCAAGTCTGCTCTGCTGACAGTATCTAGATATTTACATCTTTGTCATTCTGCCTTTCTATTTGTTTGTCTGTGTCTGTAGGCCTACACTGGTCTGTGTGTCTGTCTGTCTGTCTGTCTGGGCATCTGTCTTGTTTTCCAGCCTCTCTCTCTCTCTCTCTCTCTCTCTATTCCTCCCTCTGATATTTTTCAACCTCTCTCTGCCAGCTGCAGCGCTGCCCTACTTTCAGACGTCTGCTATCTTTGCATTTGACAGCATGTTTAAAGAAAATGAATATTTCAGCTGGCAAAGAAACGAAGGCTTCCATCTGATGTGTTTATCCCTGCTCGTCAGCTGGGTAAGAGTGGTGGTGTGAACATACTGTACGAATACTGACGCACCTTGATTCCAGATTTCCAAGGCCCCTTTTTATTTTATTTCACCAAATCACTGCAACAGAGAAAAGAAAAAAAAGCCAGTGATAAGATTAGAGGGGAAGTCACAGGCAATGATACCACTGAACAAAGCTTTAATTTTTCAAAAAGACTCGGCCCATTAAATTTGCAAGTGCCCGTCTCATTTTGCAGACAATGTTTAAATATTGTAGCTGTTTTAATTCAGAAGCCCTGACCGCTTTCTCCGCCATCCGCGATCTTGTACTTGAAGAAAGACAAGTGGAGGAGAGAGGCAGTTTAGTCCGTCTTTCCTCTGTGGATAAAACTGTTTCCCATCTCGTCTTATCCGCCTGATGGCTGCAGATTCTGTGGACAAGACAGAGATGAGTAGCATAACGTATGCTATCTGTGACTGCTTCTAAAGCTGCAGCATGCAACTGATCTCCCATTGAGAGAATGAAGAAATAAAAATGTGCACAGCATTAGCCTGTGTCTGTCCATGACTCTTGTTCACCTAAAGATGGCTTTCAAATGATGTTAGGACATTTTTGTTTTTATTTCATGTCCTAAAGGTGACAAAGTGTAGAGAAGCCCAACTTACAGACAATGGGTGTGTTTGGAATTGCATACTTTTTCTTTTTACTTTTAGTAAGTACTGCAGCTGCCCTTATAAAGTATGTACTTTGCATGCAGTATACACACAATCAGGCAATACTACTTTCTCATAACATTATTCCCTCAACTTTGATCCTCTTGCTTTTTCCTTGGAGATAAACAAACACCACTTACCCACTTCGTGAGAGATTGAGATCAACTCAGAGAGCTCTGTTGTTGTTACTTTGCAATGTGTGTAGTTTAACTTAAAAGTTATAACTGTCGAAAAATATCTTTTTTTTATGGAAAAATTAAGTTAAAACAATGTTTTTTGGATCTGTTGCCCTTCTCTTCTTTGTGATGGCACTGTTCCTCTTGGATACATGCACTTGAAACCACTTCCTGGAGATCCTGCGGTGAAGAGTGCAAACCTTTCCTCATTGTTAATCTTAAAATATCTTTGCGGATGATGTGGTTCTTTTGGCCTCATCAGAGTGTGAACTCCAGCATGCAGAGGGGTGATTTGCAGCCAAGCGGCTGAGATGAGACTCAGGGCCTGTCCCAATACCCATAGTTCCCCTAGAAATACCCACTTACACTTGGTTGTGCGTGTTCACGTTTAGGCTAGTGGTGTCCCAAAACAGATGACTTAAAACCCGCCCTAGTTTCCAAGGGAGTTACTGTACGATCGGAATGTAGGCTATACAAACAACAGATGGTTATACTCGCAACTCATCAGCAACTCGGTTGAACGCAGCATCAAAATATTTAAACAAATCGACTTACCCAAACAAAATTGATCAGAACTAGAAGATGCTGTAGGCACCTCCTGTTTTCAGCATTTCTTTTGATTCATCAGATGAAGAAGAATAAACATAGCAAACGCCACAACACAAGCGCTGGAGCCGACATTTTCAAACCTGGATTACTACCGGTATCTTGCGTCGCTACTACGTGTGACGTATGCCTGTATGTCGGCCTTGCTGATTTGCATGAAGTGGTGTCCCCAGGGAAAGATCTCTACCCTAATATTTTTCACTTCCCTCATCAAGGGTTATCTTGCAAATGAGGGCACTCAGTACCAAGTGGAAGATTTGAGGGGTAGAAGTGGGATTGGGCCTCAGTATCTCCAAGTCTGAGGCGATGGTTCTCTGCTGGAAAACAGTGAATTAACCCCTCTGGGTTGGGAAGAGTTACTGCCCCAAGCAAAAGAGTTAAAGTATCTTGGGGTCTTGTTCATAAGTGAGGGTAAAATGGAGCATGAAATGGACAGGTGGTCCCAACGGCAGTCAAACGGGTGTTGCACCAAATTGTTGTGGTGAAGAGGGAGCTGAGCCAGAAGGCAAAGCTCTCAATTTACTGTTCCATCTACATTCCAGCACTTACCTATGGTCATGAGCTTTGGGTAGTGTCCGAAAGAATGAGATTGCGGATTCAAGCAGCTGAAATAAGTTTTCTCTGGAGGGTGGCTGGACTCAGCCTTAAAGATAGGGTAAGGAGCACAAACATCCGGAGGGAGGTCAGAGTAGAGCCGCTGCTCCTCATGTTGAGAGGGGCCAGTTGAGGTGGTTTTTCGGCATCTGATCATGGTGCCTCCTGGGCGCCTTCCCATAGAAGTTCTCCAGGCACGGCCAACTGGTAAGAGGCCCTGGAGCAGACCCCGAACATGCTGGAGGGATTATGTATCTCATCTGACCAGGGAACGCCTCGGGATTCCCCAGGAGGAGCTGGAAACGTTGCAGGAGAGAGGGATGTCAGGAATACCTCACTGAGCCTGCTGGCCCAACCACAGGACCCCATACAGTGGAGGAAAATCAATGAATGGATTAATGGATGGATTTCTAAATATTTACTCATTTATTTATGTTATATTTTGCAGGCTTCTGGCACTGTAGCCATTGTACCAACATTCATCTCACTTTTTTCACCTGTAGGTAGCACCTCTATTTTTGTCATGTGTTGCATATCGCCCATTGTCTATCAGTGATGAGAGTTGCTCTGCAAACCCCAGAGAATACACACACACACACTTGTACACAAGAGCACATGCAAACACATACAGGTAGGCATTTACTCATTTAGAGCATGCATCACACGCTAACTGACATTCCTAATGCTCACAAACCATACAACGCACATGTTAACACATTAATTTATAGCTGCACCAACACAGATACACTCCTGTACACACACACACACACACACACACACACACACACACAGTGAACTTCAAAGGCCTATGTTTTTTGTGTGTGTGTTTCCTACAATGAAACAATAAAGTATTCCACACACACAATACAACACAGTCTTTCTTCTCTGCAGACCTCACACTAGACACCTGAGCAGCCTCCCTAAACATGCTCAGTGTGTGTGTGTGTGTGTGTGTGTGTGTTTTGCTTTGAAACCTGGTGTTCTCCCATCACTCCACACTGCTGGTTTGCCCTCAGATTAAAGATTTATCCTGACCGTGCAGTCAGACGGCTCAAAGAAACAAGCAAGAGACTGATTTATTTGTACCCGAATTATCAGCAGTTAGAGGTCAAGGGGTCAGATAGTTTAATCTGACCCAAAAAAGACCTGTGGTTCATTTAAAAGGACCTGTGGTTCTCTTAAAATGGATTTGGATCTGTTCAGTCAAAGCAAAACTGGCTCAAACTCAAACAACTGGACTCAAAGGAAATCATTTTTGGTTCAGGTCTAATTAACTGTTGGTTACTGACTTTTGTTCTACTTCTGTGTATTTGATACAGCTGGTGTTCACACCTGATGTCTACTGTACCAGAATACACATGAATCGTACTTCAGACCACCTTTTCTAGAAGACTTGGGCACAGATTGACGTACAGTACACCTGTTCACACTGATCAAATGAACTGGACTTTGTGGTCAAACGCATTTGTATCTGGGCATGGGTCCCTAATGTGAAAGCCCCTTAATCCAAATTTATCTTTTTAATTTTCCATATGATTTACTAACACAGTGTCTTTTAAAGCTACTTCTCAGTAGTTTTTTTTTTTTTTTTTTTTACATAATAATAATACCAGTGAAACATTATAAAGTGACCAGGTAGAGGGAAGGTCGGGGTTGATGTGTGGGTCAACAAAACTTTGACATAAAAGGCTACTCATTATTTCCTGATTCTTACCATCAGTCAACATTGCTTTAATTTAACCCAATCATAATCTTTCCCTAACCCTAACCCTAACCAACTGGTGCTTGTGCTTAACCCTAACCAAACCTTTACTATTGTGCTATCAGATCATGAAATGCCAAAAATATCATCCTGCCAGTAAGAGTGACAGATCCAAACTGTTGTCATTCCTAAGACGTCTAATACTGTTGTTTGGTCAGTAATTTTGACGTCAGACACTGACGCAAAAAGGCGCTTTTTGTGGCAGTATGATACGCTGCCAGGCAGCATCAGTTTATAACGCTGCCGGATGGTGACAGTTTGAAACGCTGCCAGTGGCAACATAAAGAGCTGGTAATAAAATCAAACAGGAAAGTCCCTATAGGGTAGGTGGATGGATCCAACAAACCCCGGACTTTTACACAAGAGCCTGCTGCTCACTTCCCATATGGATGTTGAAACAAATCATGATGTTTTGTTTTCCAAACCTGATCACATGCTTTTGTTACACAAGTCAACAAATGTAAATACGAGGTGTTTTATTGACATTGTAAGTGTATTTTGAAAAAGGCTGTATGCATCTAACGAGCAGAAACGTTTCAATTCCTGTGAAAATGGAAATGTACCGTAAAATTTCAATTGACGGCCTTCTCCCACTTAAACAGCCAGTCCCGTTTACTTGCTTGATGTGGCTACATTTTTGATGAATAAATGCCTGTCTCAATTCGATGATGGTCTGGTTGTCAAGCAGTCCCAGTACCTCAAATTATGTGTCCATTCCTCAACTCTGTAAGTTATTCATATTCCCTTAGTCCATAAGGGTCCTCAAATCAAAAGAATCAAAAGGGTTTTTCATAAAAATTAATCCAAGTTGTGAGGATTGTTTTAACAGGATAAAGTGGTGTTGTGTCAATATGCCAGGAGCCATAATCTTCGAGTGCCATGACTATCTTTTTGTGATGCGCTGTCTGTTAGAGCTAGATCAAATGTATGATTCATAACTGATATATTATGACATCAAATTTAAATACAAGTAACATTCAAACTGGTTTAATTAAACAACTTGATTGTATTTCCCGATATTTGCTGAACAGTTGTGTAAAAGGAATCAAAGTCCTGTCCCATATAGATGCCTGTCTCAAATATAGGCCGATTGATTTCAGTGATTTAGGCAAATAATAGCTTGGCCATTAATATAAGTTTTACAATATTTTGAAAAGACACAATGCTTGTATCAAGCATAAACTGACACAGCGTCCAGGAAGGATACCTAGCCCGTCATATGTAGACGTCAAAGTCCACTGACTAAACGCATCATAACAGATCAGATCAGAAAGCTTCCATTTGCAATTCTGAAGGAAAGTTGCAAACATTTTGCAACTGACTGTCCTGCCGTCATTGTTGTATTTTGAACATCATCTTCATCACCGCTTGTCATCATAGAAGGTATTATCACATGAATACCAGTGGATTCCAGCTTTCAGAGAGGTCAGAGGAAGTATGGCGTAGTTCTTCAGGTAGGGCAGGACAGGGAACAGTAGGGCTGATATTAAACAGTATGGTAATGAATGGTAACAACAGTAAAGCAGAGAGGGCGGCCCCACAGACCGCAGCCTCGGACCGTCACACCGACCCTAATTAAACTCTATTAACCCTCAGCCATCTCTCTCACCTCCGTCCTCTCTCTGCCTTCTCTGTCCATTAGCAGACAGTCTTTGCTGAAACAAACCTGCGGTGGCACAGAGATGTGCTGTGAATAGCGATGTGCAGCCACGTCCAGTTACCGTCTACCTCCTTGTCCCGTTTTAATTAACCGGTGTCCAATGTCGAGGTGAGATGGAGGAGGACGAGAATCTTAAATTCTGAGTGAAAAGGAAAAAAGGTAGATGAGGAGGAAGGAGGAGGTGAGAGAGGAAGCAGAGAGAGAGGGGGCGAGCGGGGTCGTCCTCCCTGCTAATTTGCTGACATGGGGGCATCGGGGAGGGCTGGCCTCCTAATAAGATTGTTTCTTGAAGGAGCAGAGCGAGCTGTGAAGGGAACAAAAGTAACTGTGCCCCGCGAATCCTGTAGTCAATTAGTCCGTATCAATAATTAAAAAGCATTGTCTGCGCAGGGGCAGGGGCGGCGGATTGAGTTTCCCTCCACCAGGCTAGATTGTTATGACAAGCAGTGCCTACATAATGATATTAGCCATTAATAATTCACCGCTGGACCCGCGTCGCTGCAGGTGACAGGAGGCCCGCGCCGCGCTCAGGCAGCCATCAGTAAGCCAGCTCGCCAATTATCAGAGGTCAGGAATCAGAAATGGAAATTGAAAATTGTTCTGGGTGGCTGTGTGTGTGTTTGAGGTGTGTGTTGAATGTGAAGAGGTGAATGTGACAGTGTGGAGGAGGCATGCAGGTAGTGGCAATACTCAGTGTGTGTGTCAGAGGTGAAAAAGTACTCAAACCCTTCACTGAAAGTATGATTCACAGTGTTGGTCTTGTTTTGGTGGCTGTGACCATTATTTCTTTCAGTTATTATGACATCTCATCCCTCGCCGTTGCCGCTGTCGGTGGCTTTTCACATCTACATATTACATGCTAGGTATCCTCTTGCGTCTGTTGTTGACGTTCCAGGATGCTGCTACCAACCTTAGGGTGTCAACAAATGCACAAGCCAGGACATCATTTAAAGCACATGGTCAGGTTTAGAAATGCACATCATGGTTTGACTCTCCATTCTTACATGAAGGGAACACGAGGCTCCCGGGTGAAAGTCCAGGATTTGTTGGACCCATCCACGACCCCTCCTGCCCGCCCTATAGGGACTTTGCAGCTTATATTACACTGTTTCCAACAACATTTCAACCTGACACTGTCAAGTGACATATTCACCGTGACAGGTGCTGTCCGGCTGTGTTATGAAGTGATGCTGCCCATCAGTGTATCATACTGCCATGACAGGTGCTGTCTGGATGACTGGCGGTGTATCATACCACTGTAAAAGGTGGCTTTTGGTGTCACTGACAAGGCGACTTTGGAAAGTGAGCAGGCTGGACATTGTCCTCATCAAAGTCATTGCTGAGATCTGGATCTTACAATTGTTATATTCATTTAGCAGATACTTTTGTTGAAAGCAAGATACAGTTTTTCATACAAAGATGGCAAATAGGACACTTCAGCACATGGACAGAAGGAGCCAGGACTCAACTACCAACCCTTCAATCAATGGCCTAACTATTCTTACTTTGCACTGCAGCTGGATTCTCACAATATCATGAGATCACATAAAAACTCATCTTGTCAGGCTTCAGGTTAATCGCAGTTGTTCAAACCAATCAGCACCACGTAAGGAGCTATGGCAGTAGTTTAGGTGTGTGTGAAAACAAGGAGAGACCACTGCATTTTTTTAAAACAACTCCTAAAGAGGTTAGCATAGATGCTGCAATAGCATCCGTTATATCAGAGCTGGTGAGTATCTCTTCATGGAAAGAAGAGCAAAGTATGGTACTGAAGGCTTTTCTTGATGGAAAAGATGTTTTTGCTTTTATCCTGAGCGGCTTCAGCTTCTGTCATAGACTGGTGGTTCGTCCAGTTACCTGTGAAATATTTGTTCAAAGTGCCTGCTCTTTTCCGAGCAGTTTCTGTGCATCAGGTTATACCATCTGACCAAAGCTGTCTCAATGTAGCTTCCTACTACAAAGTTCAGCACCTGGCTAGATGGTCCAAAGCACCATATCTGGATGATGGTCAAAGCCCATGAATGTCAGTATCAATCACAAATATATGGGAAGAAAGACAGGTCAAAGTTTAGGAGGAGGTCGGTCTGCCCAGATTATCAAATACTGATGCTTTGTAACACCTATCAGCATTTAATATGGACAGCAAAGGCACCTGTATGAGACACTCCGGGCTTTTGAAATTGATTTTCACCCAAAACGTGATCTTTTTTCTTAACCCAACCAAGTAGTTTTGTTGCCTAAAGCTTACTATGTCAGTTGTGTTGCTATCACATGTGAGGGGCATGACAAAGCATTGTCAGTTGATGACCTGGGAATGAGAATGGGTTGGATTTTTAACTAGTACTAAAAGTATAAGCAACAGATAGAGGGCTGTAATAATATGCTTATATGGTCTTACTTCTATATTTGTACTGTCTATGTATTGCTGCTTTCTCAAACTACACTGTTCTTAATTTGTGTAGCTCTATTGTGCTCTGTTGTCCATGCTATGCTTTTCATAAGAACATTTACACCAAATACATTAAGGACAAAAAACTTAGAAAAATCCTTCCTTTCAACACAAACTACTGCGTTGAAGATTGCTTTAAATCTTTAGTATAGTTGTAGTCCCTTACAGAAAATTGAGTTATTGGTATGTTAATATGTACAAAGCTTCCGTTTAAATATTTGAATGGTCGTATGTTGTTTCATTGTCGAATTTCAGGATCTGTCACAGGTTTCTTTTTGTCTCTGGCAACAAACACAACAGACATGAGTGAGTCCAAGTTCAGTTTAAAAAAAATAGTTTAATTACTACAGCAACAAATGTTCTTTAAAACAGTTCAGATGGAGATGGGAGGGGGGGACCACAATAAATTTCCTTTTCTTTTTGTTGTTGGCCAACTCAATAAAGAAACCTGCTTAGCAGTTTTGGGTCCAGGGGTGAAGTCCAGGAGGGTAAGAAGGCTGGGGTGGCGGTTGGCTGGGGTGGCTAAGGAGTATGGATGGCATGGTTACGGCCCTGGTCTTGTGCGCTGTCCGGCTCCTCCACTGCGGCCGGCGGTACACCGCATGCCGATTCAGTCTGCTCAGCTGGCAAGTCAGCTTGGTGTCCACCTCAGGGAGAGGAAAAGGTGAAGTGCCACAAGTTCCACAGCACAAAGCATTCAATAGTTTATGTGATATTTTACTCGCCTCTCCTGGATCCTCCACCCAGCCAACAGTCTTGCCTCCGCCGAACACACCGTGTAGCGTCCACTTCCTCTTCGTTTACACTTACCCGTGTATATATACACAAGAGCACGCCAAACCTGTAGGTGGCAGTGTAACGAGAAGCTCAAGCCTTCCATGTATCCATTGTCACCATAGCAACATAGGTCGTACTTTTGACACAGGCGCAAGTTCCGGCGCATACTGTGACGTGGGCTGCCTATAACTCCGTTTATCTCCATTTAAATCAGTTTACATGCAAACGTGCAACCGGAGTTTTCCAAAATCTCCACTCTGGCTGGAGTTTTTAGAAAGACTCGTTTTCAAAGGAGAAATCTCTGTTTGCGTGTAAACGAAGGGCACAAACGAAGGAAGATGTCTCCGTTTATCAAAATCACCGTGTACGTGTAAATGGCCTCTGAGTCAAAAAGAGAAATAAACGGAGTTATAGGCAGCCGACGTCACAGTATGCGCCGTAACTTGCGCCTGTGTCAAAAGCGCGACCTATGTTGCTATGGTGACAATGGATACATGGAAGGCCTGAGCTTCTCGTTACACTGCCACCTACAGGTTTGGCATGCTCTTGTGTATATATACATGGGTAAGTGTAAACGAAGATCTTTTTGAAAACGGAGACGGTGAAATGTCCGTTTATGAAAATAGCCGGCAACGTGTAAACGGCCTCTGAAAATACAATGAAATCCCACACACAACAATTCTCTCCTGGTCACTCTGTGACAGATCCACATGTTTGAGAGGTTTGTATAGCCTACGCCACAGTTTCAGGCAACATTTATTATTAAACACTTTTATAACTGCCGGTCTGATGAATGTAGCAGGTTAAACTGTACAATATGTAAGAGTATGTGTCACAGGACAGAAATAGTGACGTAAAATATATATACATATCTCCATACTCCTCTAGTGCGTGCGTGTGTGTGTGTGTGTGTGTGTGTGTGTGTGTGTGTGTTTTGCTTCTCTGAATGTGGGTTGAGATGATTGACAGGGAGGTTGCAGCCTCACTGGCTTCTCAACAACTGCAACATCTGTGCTGGTGAAGAGGGCACAACAAAGAAGAAAGATGCTGAGTGGCACTGTGTGTGTGTGTGTGTGTGTGTGTGTGAGGGGGTAGGACATTTGGTGCAGAAGAGAGGACAGATGCGGTGTCCATGTGTGCCAAACCACCACACACACACACACACACACACACACACACACACCACATGCCTGTCTTCGTCTCGTGTCCCAGAAGGCCTCGGTGCGGGCCGACAGAGTGGACGCTGCCTGCTGATCAGGTCTGTCTGCTGGGCCCTGTGGGAGAGCTGCACATCCAGGCCCCCTGTCACAGCAGTGGACGCTGGGATGACAGGGTCCCTAAGGTTCCTCTGATAGAGCTCCACATCTGGACTCAGTGGAGGGTGTTGTTTTTTTCTCAATGTCTGCCGTCTTTTTTATTTTTAAGCTTTTTTTCTGCTAGACAAACATTAATGTTCAAGCAAATAAATACCAAAAAATAGAGGATGTTTTTTCCTGCTCTTCTAAAATCTAGATGTTGACACAGAGATTCATACTCAGTGACAGAAAAAGACTGCTAAAAGAAAAGAAGAGCAGAAAATAAAAGAAAAGATGAGGGAAGTGTAGGAGGAGGACAGCAGGAGCGAGGAGGAGAGAAAAAGAGGGCAAGACTTGTGAGTGAGTGTGTAAACCATAAAAGAGGAGTCAGTCAGTCAGTCAGTCAGTGTTTCACTCTGAGTGTTGTTGATTCGGAGCCAGAGAAGGACGGCAGAGCTCTGAGGAAATCACTTTAAAGTGAGACGAGGATCCATCGTTGACAGGAAGACCAACTCTCTGCTGTCGCCCGGAAACCTCATAACATCAGTTTTTAGCTCAGTTGTGGCTCGATCGGCAGATTTTTATTTTAATTTTTTTTCAAAATACAAACAGTGCACCCATCTATTAAATTAATGTTTATTGAATTAATGATATTTTGTTTCTGTAGCAACTGTAGTTACGAAAAATCTGCTGTAAGTAATGAAGAGGTTTTCACTTCCTGCTTTGAGTACAGAAAGTGTGACATCCCTCATGAAAAAATAACTTTTCACGCTTGTTGCCATAACTTTGTAGTAATACTCAGCCTAATAGCAAACAGATTTTGTAATTTTTTAATCTACATTTCTGGGAAGCAAACTGTCACTTTTTATCCTCCTGAGACCCTGCGTCCTCATATAATGACATCACATTTTTGGTTTACTTGACCTTATACTTCATACTACTTGATCTAGACCTGTTGTCCTTGTTCATGGAAACTTTTTGACCCATCTAAGGGGCCCCGGCGGTGTGCCAAGAAGATGATCAAACTTGACTGTCTAGAGGTAAAATACAAGGTTTCTGCTGGTGAACATGTGGAAGGATAATTTGCACAATACACTAATCCATGTAAAAACAAGATGACAGCCATCTCTGCCGAGTCAGTCTGCAGCCGATCCCAACACAAAGTTGACAAGGTCCAAAACCTGATCACATTTTATAGCTGAAACTTGTTTATTTATGATTAATAATGTTTGCAGTTTAATATGGAATACAAACGTGACTAATTTTAGCAACAGCAACAAGCTAAGACGCTGTTAATTAGGAAGTACTTCTCTGAGGACATTGGGACTTTATTATCGTCTCATTTGAGGACATTGGGACTATTGTTGACGATGTTTGTTTTTTTATACTTATTGGGTCCTATTAATCTCAAATAACTAAGAGAAATTGAAATTGCATACCAAACAAAAAGGGTCTCAGGAGGTTGTTTTTTTTTCTTAAAAATATATTTGAGTGAACCTGTGTGCATCCAGCTTCAGACTTCTGCAAACATTGTTATGGTGGTACAGTGTGCTGGGATTTATCTTAATACAAAGCTACACATTATTTTTACTTACGCACTGGCTGGTGTGATAAAACCTGCTCCCAGCAGTGATAGGTTCATGAAAATATATACTTATTTGCATCTTCTCTGTTAGGCCCCAACCTTGGGCGGCCCTATGGGATGAACAAAACTCCACTACTACCACAAAATAACCACACAAGACACCTTTCAATCAGTCAAACTTTATTTATATGGCACTTTTCATACAAGCAGTAGGTAACACAAACTGCTTCACACAATAAACACCCCCCATGTAACAAAGGTCTTCAGCTTGTTCAGAAATACAGCTCATTTTCAAAAATAATATAGAAACAAGACATAGTGCTTAAACCACAAAACTGGCTAATAATGGTAAAGGCTAGAATTATAACAGCACTGAGGAAACACTATCATAAGTGGAGAGACACTATCCATTGGACTTACTGACAAATAAAACAGGTAAACAAGACAAGAAAATTCCGAGGCTGACAGGCAGCGGGACCAGCAGTCCCCACACCAGAGGCCTCTTTCCTTTGCTGCAGGCACAGGAGCTCTTTAGCACCTCCTCCATGCCAGGTGCAATGCACCTTATCAACTAATGCAGCACACCTGGGCAGATCTACAATGTAGAGAAAAGGGACAGCAGCACAGGACAAATACAGCCATAACACCAGGGAGTGGACAACATAGAGAGTGAGAGAGTGGAGATACAGGTATTGTATGAAACCAGATGATGTCTTATATGTATCTTGTTGAGAAAAATCTGAAGTTAGGCTAAATTTTGGCAAGGGAAAAAGTGGCATTGCTATATTTTGAAATGGTGTATTAAATTTCATCACCACAATAGGATATTATATAATTTTTTTAGACAATGATACAATGTTTTCCGATATTACAATTTCGATTCAATGTGATTTAGGGGCCTGCGGTCGATATGAGATGATATCATATGCCCATTTAACACAATCTGTTACAGAAGAAGCTGCCACCTCTTTTTTTAACTTTTGGCCATAAAAGATAAAAACAACACATAAATAATAAGTGCAGTAAAGTTTACTTTAAACTGACTCCACCAACACTCATAAAACATCACATGGGATAAGTTAACCTTCAGGGCTTTCTATCACAGAGCCCTTTCCAAAAGAAAAGTTTTCATTTGAACCCAAACCCTGATCTTTTTCCAAGAACTTCAGGTCTATCTGGCTCAAAGCCCTGAGGGCAAATGTCTCCAAACGATATAAAACATGAATTAACATCAACATCATTTAACAAATGTATCAAATTCAGCTCAATAAAAATCGTCAAGGTTCAGAGACAAAACAGTTGGCTTTTTGCTATTGATCCATTATTAATTTAAGTTTAAGTTTAAGTTTAAGTTTATTTCCTTTATTAATCCCCCTGAGGGGAAATTCAATGTTTTCACTCTTGCTTGTTAATTACACACAGGTCCGAAAGACACACACATGCACAAACAGGACCTATACATGCACAAAGTGGAGAGATGTCAGAGTGAGGGGGCTGCCCTTGGTGAGGCACCCCGAGCGGTTGGGGGGCTCTGTGCCTTGCTCAAGAGCACCTCAGCAGTGCCCAGGAGGTGAACTGGCACCTCTCCAGCCACCAGTCCACGCTCCATATTTTGGTCCAGACGGGGACTCGAACCGGCGACCCTCCGGTTCCCAACCCTTTAGCTTTAGCATGTTTACATTGCATAAATTAGCTTAGCGGCTAGTGGACTTTTTATCCTTTACTCATAGAACAAATTTCATGTGACATTATTATTTTTCTGACTCACTGTTGGTTTAAATTGCTGTAGTGAGATACTGTCCAATACATCTTAAATCATAACCACATTGTTTGCATATGGCATGCGCTTCGTCTGTTGACCCCTATTTTCTCCAAAATGCGATCTTGGCCAAGTCTAAGCCTTCTGAGTTTGATGTTACAAATATCAGGCTGGTTCCACCATTTGTGGAGAAGGATGTTGAGAAGTATTTTCCCTATTTTGAGCATGTTGCCATTGTTTCTAAGTGGCCTCAGCAGGCTTAGATGCTGCTTCTCCAAAGTGTGTTGGTAGGAAAGGCTCAGGAAGCCTATTTTGCTTTGAGCCTTCCAGAAAGTGAGAATTATGGCAGTTAAAAATGCTCAGAGTCAGAAGCATCAGTAAGCCTGATAAGCAAACCTGTGTGGTGTTTGCAAAGGAAACTTTCTTGGCCCCTCTGTTGCACCCTTGAGCTGGGGCGTAACACCTGGGTACATCTCTAACACTGAATTTGGAAATGGTCACTACAAGGTTAATGGTCAAGAGCTCATTTGAAATAGCCCGTGTTGATATTAAAGGAAGGGTCAGTGGGTGGTGCTGGTGTTGGAATGGCTGTGGATAAGAGGATCAATTTGAAAATTTTGCCCCAGTGTCCGAAATAGCTGGCCTGACCACACAATATAAAAGTCAAGGGGTTTAAGACTTAAACTGCTCACCATCATCCCACATCCCAAACTTGTTGCCACAACATGTGATATTTTACAGCTGACATCTGGACAACCGTTAACACAATGCAGTTTGACTTGATCAGCTATATAATTTTGAATAAAGACGACTGTGATCTGTAAATGTTTTCACAGTTAGAGAAGAGTCTGCCGTCTTCCCCTTAACTTTTCCCACAACCTTAAAATTGAAACATTGGCATCAGAGGACAGACTAAATCAACACTACAACTTCAACCCGTCAGAAGAAGACAACAGGCAGCGAGGCCATCATTCTCATGAGACTTTGTTCTGATAACGACAGGGTAGCTGCAGCCGCCAACATCAAATAGTTGATACTTTCTTATTCACTTCAAAGTTTCCTCCAAGGCACTGGCTAATGGGGAATGACCTCGGCGTCTCCCGAAAGCAGTCCAACACAACTTAGCATAACAGTTAATAATACATAGAGCCATCAGAGGGGAAATTGTATTCTTTCTGCCGGCTGCAGGAATGAATAACTCCAACTGAAGTGTTACTCAGATCATCTGATTGACATTTAACCCTGTCATCTTGAAGCGCTGAGTGTTAATCAATAAATTAGTGACAAGGCATCAGATCTGCGTGTTTTAATTGCTGAGCTGTGCATTATTTATCCATCTGAAGGAGACGAGCAGTGAACGGACTCCAGGCGTTGATTACCGAGCTAAAGACTGATCACAGTGAATGGAAGATCGGTCTCTCTGAAGCGCCGCGGCCAGACTAGAGCGACTCCACACACACAGTCAGGATACAGAGGAGAAAATAACACTGTGTGATCTGTGAACTGTTTTGGCAGGGTACAATAAACCCACTGCAGTTTTTTTACTTTTTAGTCAGGATGTATGGATGTGAGTGGATGTGCATGATTTGAAATACAAGAGTTTGCTAACACTGATTGTTTGCTCCTCGACTTTGGATCAGCTTCCTAAAAAGTCTCAGGTTGAATCAGTGAAGATCTTTAAGGCATCTTAAAGTGCAGTTTATCTGGCTCCTGCTTTTATACCTACATTTAATTTGTGGTTTATGCACTTGTCTCATTTTCTGTAGTTCATTTTCTCTATCTCTATGTTTTAAAATGAGTTGTATTTTCTGTCCGTTGTGAACCAGCTGAGAACCTTTTCCGGGCAGTCCTTTCCCAGTATCACAAGATTTCCTATGCAGTTGCAGGATGTGAGCAGTTGGTCATTTCTCACTGATACTGTAACCTGGCTGAAGCAATAGTAGTTACGTAATGTGAAAATGTTACTTGTGGTCCCACTGAAATTCAATACCCAACTTCAGAGTTTGAAGTCATTGTTGGTTCTCCAGTTTACGTACACAGTATGCTAAATCCCTATTTTGAAACTCTAAGCAGCAGTTTTCAGGAAAAAACCTCCAGGCACGCTCACTGGTCAATGTATCCACATATAATGGTTCGTATACCCTACAAATTAGCGTCCCACAAATGGCTTTATGTACTTCACGTAAAGTTACAGAGGTTAGGTTTGGGCAAGTAAAGTTATTGCGGTTAGGTGTAGGAAAAGAAATATGGTGTTGTCGCACCTTTTAATGACTCAAAGTTCACACAGCGATCTGAACACTGGTCAGTCCCTCCAGGATCTCGCGGCAAAAAAACCTTTGAATTTGTAATTTGTGGCCAAAAACCCTTGAATTTGCGAGTAATTTTGTCCAAAATTGTGATAAAAATTATGTCATTTTTATGTGATTTTTTTTTTTTTTTTTTGCAGGAAATTGCAGCTGATGACAAAAGGAGAAAAAAATGTGATTTTTTTTTTTAAATTACTATACATTACATTATAAGTCATGTAATCACTTGCTATAATAATCATACTGAATATTATGAAAATAGCTGCAAATGTTTTTTATAGTTGTCTTCTTTAGTTTTATTTAATTAGTTTCAAAACATGGACTCCAATAATGTTGCAAAAAATCCTGAGTCAATATTGTACCAGACAATGTGACTGTAAAACAACATGTAAGTTACATCTTCTGTAAGCATAACATTTTAATACAACACATATTGTATGCATTTAAACAGTACAAATTCTTATGTCAATACAGAGTGTTTCTCCATACTGCAATGCCATAAGCGCATTTGATGATGTGTCTGATGACGTTTCAAATGACACATGCGTGACGACTTCCGGTTGGCCGGATAAATGCGGAAAAATCGCGGGACTTTTGAAAAATTGCAAGCCCCCGAAATATTATGAAATTATTGCGATCGCAAGATTGCAATTTTCTGGAGGGACTGACTGGTCTCCTGAAGAAAATCCTACATTTTGTTACCCATCCACAACTTCCTTCTTTAGTCCCATCAGTGCCACTAGTCATATTATTGCAGCTTTCTGAAGTACAAGGGTTATACACAAATGACTCTGTGTCTTTCGGACCTGTGTGTAATTGACAGTGAGTGAAAACATTGAATTTCCCCTCAGGGGGATTAATAAAGTAAATAAACTAAACAAACTAACTAACTAACTAAACTCATAATTACGCAGGATATGTAAGAATTTTAGTGCATTCATTTTCGTAGGAATATGTGCAAACACTGCATGAGAGCAGCCTGGACTAGGTGCTACCTGCTCGTCTAAAACAGCACAGACACACAAGTGGTTGATAAAGAAAGTCGTGCATCCAGCAGCTAAAGAGTGGGATTTTTGGGAGTTGGTGGAGACCAAACCAGAGCTGAAAAATGGTCTAATCCAGTGGTTCCCAACTGGTCCAGCCGCAGGGTCCAGATTTCTTCTTTAGTAATCAGCTCAAGGTCCACACAGTTTAATACATTAAGCATCATACTTGCATTTGGCCATATTATCAAGCTTCAAGCTATCAATTCACTGTACTTAAAAATAAAGTGTGTTTTTTACAAACTTGACACATTTGTGAGTCACTTGCCTGTTCAGAATGAACCCCGACCCACTTTTGGACTGCGACCCACCAGTTGGGAATCACCGGTCTAATCTGAGTTAAAAGTGGATTATAATGTTGCTCTGTCTTGGCTGTACATGTGTCCTACGCACAGACATTGGCAGCTGCAATCTGCAGGGCTAAATGAACAACTGTCACTGCCACAAGTTAAATTTAAAACCCACAACACATATTTTCCCAAGGTGGCTAACTGCATTGCTGTAACACAATACAGAAGAAAAACATAGGTTTTATTTTCTAGCCGCGAGCGAAAACAGAGGTCAACCCGGCGAAGCTTTGCAAGGTGAGCTGTGTACATTAAAGCTGTTTGAAGTTGCTCATATTGTAAACACTGCTGAATACAAGTTGTTTTTCTCTGGGAAACCTGAGAGGTGGGGAACTTACACTACCAGTGCCTGTGTCCGTGCGGCAAAAAGACAAATGGGTGTCCTTAATTTTCAAATCATTCTGACCTTTACCCAAGTTTGGCCTGTGGGGAGACACTTCAGTCCGTCTATGCAGCGATGTCTCCCAAGGTGCAGCCTGGCAAAGTGATGCAAACAGAGGCTCTGACTTGCTTAAAGAGCCTTCTGGGTATAAAGTATAAATAATGTAACTCAGAGAGAAAGACAGTGTATTTTGCACCGTTCTCTCCACTCAGTAAACTTACTATGCAACAACTCCTGCACACAGGTCTTTTATATTTGCTGGACCAACCCATGGAAAATCCTGTGTAGGCCCCTCCCCTCTCCCCCGCTGTAATGTTTGCACAAGTTTATATATTTGTTTTTGGCTGTGATTTCCTGGCCCATTAAAAAAGAATAAGAGCTTATGACATATTCAAAGAGGGCATGTCTGGAGTATAAAGTCAAGAGAGGCTATGATTCATTAATGGAGCCATGAATAGATAACTCACTGTTGTATGATATCATACTCACTGTTGAATTCACGGTGACATTCACATATTTTCCTGTTCAAAGACTCAGGATAGCATTACAAACAGTATATGAAAAGATTATATCATGTTTTTAAACTATTTATAAGCACAAAGTGGAGCTATTACAGTTATGTGGTGTTTCATGTGTTAAGATTCTGTTTCATGTCAAGGTTTTTCTTTAAATAATTAAGATGCTGATTACAAGGTTTTTATGAGTGAATGGTAAACAAGCTTTATCATTCATTCACTGCTATTCTGTTATCAATTCATTTATTATCCTACATGTTAGCTATTTATAGGCTGTTCAGAATACCAGGCGTATTATAAACTCCATGAGATTTATTAATATGAGACGTGTGAAAAAGACAAGAATATCCCACACTGAGAAGCAGCAAGAGTAACAGTCCCCATGCCAGAGGCCTCTTAATTAAGCATCTCTTCCCAGACCAGGTGCACCTCACTGAGCAGTGCCCCTCATTAGGCAATGCAGCACACCTGTGCAGAGCAACAGGAGAGGGAAAAAGGACAGGAACACACAGCTGTAACAATAGCCCAAGGGCTCATTTATACTCTTATGTCTGTTTTAAACATTGCAAACAGCACTGCCCTCATTCTTCCACGTGTCCTTTGTGATAGCATAGATACAGCCAATGGTTTGCACTAGAGGCCAAGGTCAAAAGTTTTAATTGTGCATCACTTTAAAAACATCCTAATTTATCCCTAGTACACATTTTTGTGTGTTATATTTAAATTAATATAACTATTATATGAATGTATCGTTCCAAAGTTTTTTTTTTTCTTCTTACTTTCCAACTTCAGTCTTGATCATAAAAATCATTTTCATCATCATTTTTAGGATTTTAACCCTTTAAATTCCAGTTTGATTTACAAAACCCCACACCTTTTTTTTGATGAAAAAACACAATAAGTGGGTTTAAGAAATATAATAAATGTCAAGTGGATTTTTTTGTGTGGGGTTTATCACAGTCTGGTGTCAGAGATTAACAGCAATATTCATTTTGGTGCATTTTTATATTTTGTGCAGTTTCAGATTTGAAAATAGTGTAGAGGAAGGAAATAAGTGAAGAGTGCACAGCTCTGCGTCTTGCGTGAACCAGGTTTGGGGTTATTGCAATATCATCACCATATGGATTTTCTTGTCTGCAATTTACACACACACACAAATTTATTTTTCATAAAAAACATATACACTGCAGCCCGACATCCCCAACAACAGATTGAAAACTTTTTAGTTGAAATATTTTTTTCAGTTAGTCTACAGTACCACATATAATGAATGGATGTCCCCAGAATTTAGATACACCTCCCATTGAAAATAATGGCATATGTGTACAAATAGCACAATCTAATGGGAAATGGGAAATTCTGAAATTACATTGTGTTTCACATGGCAACAAAACGAGACTATAAAGTTATTTTTTAAGGTCTATTGGCCACAGGATCAAAATGTGGTTTTAATGGAAGTCAGTGAGCACAAAAATGTGTCTAGGGATAGATTAGGCAGTCTTCTTTTTACGCAGTGAATTAAAAGGTTATATAAAGTTGACCCCAAACACACACGTTTGCCAAAAATCATACCATATGCATGAACACAGGCAAAATAATCGTACGATCAAAACCCAAAATACACAAAAATGTGTATAGGGATTCACAAGGGTCAAATAACAACAAAAAAGGCGACTGTGGAGGAGGTCGTAATATTGTACCTTTTAATGAAGGCAGCATTGCAGATGGTAGTCATCTGGGAGGTCATTAAATGCATCATAGCATGTGGACAGAGAATTCTTTTTACTACATCGCCAAATGAGCATGTAGCACAAATGACTTTCGTGCAGGAGCCTGAAATTTGCACCCCATCAGACCTGCCACTAATGTTGATTTTTCAAAACCTGAACCTGATCTTTGCCTGACCATGACTAAACTTGAGCCATTTGACCACAGTCTTTTCCCAAACTTTTGTTCATATAGTTAAAAAATAGTTTAATAAAATCTGAACCTGATCTTTGCCTGACCATGACTAAACTTGAGCCATTTGACCACAGTCTTTTCCCAAACTTTTGTTCATATAGTTAAAAAATAGTTTAATAAAATCTTGGATTTAGCAGAATCCTCCGATCTCCCCAATGTCTACTGCTCCACTGCAACATGCTTCAGAGTCTCTGTTGTCAGTACCAAGGCCCCCAATTCAGGTCATCCTGTGTTCAGGTTCTCCTCTCACTTCACTGGATCTCTGTGGATTTCATTGACTTTCTGTGGTCACAAATGATTTTCCAAGTCATCCTCTTGTGCTACTTATGTCTAGCTCATGCATCTGGGCAGCTAGTCCTTCTGTCTCTGTTTTCTCCTGGTCTTTCTTGTAGTCACCTCCCTGTCTTACCTGCTGTGTTAACTATAATGGAGCAATATTTCATCCAGTGACATGATAACACTGATTTTTGACATTGGAAATCTGTGGCACAGAGGTACAACAAGCTGCATGAGGTCTTGGCTGCAGAGATTACTTGTCATCAGGACTAATTAGTTGTTGTTTTAGGTCCTTATAATAGTGAGTATATAGTGAGCTATCAAAATTTAGCAAGTCTGTTCAAAAATTAAGTTAATTATGAATGGTATTTACTTATTATTATTATTATTATTATTATTATTATTATTATTATACACCTATGTCAATATTTAAACACATAAAAAGTTGAACTTTGTGTACGTGTGTGTGTGTGTGTGTGTCTGTCTGTCTGTCTGTCTGTCTGTCTGTCTGTCTGTTTCTCAATAAGTTTTATAAAATAAACCAAGCTTATTCTTTCATCCTTTGGCTGAAAATAACAGCAGCTACTGCACACACTGTTCTCGTCTTGGAAGTTGCATAAGCTTTGTTATGAAATCAGCAGAGGGAGTCGACTTCAAGCTCATCTCAGCAGCACAAAGAACTCCCTTCACCCGGGATGCTCAAAGAGCAGAAACAAGCACAAAGATGTCAGTCGACACGCGCAGCGCTTCATCTTCAGCTAATAACACAGATAAAACTCTTCCGGCCGTTGTTGTTGTTTTTGCTTTGGTGTGAATCGCTCTGCGCTGCTCGCCTCTGTTGTGCTTTAATAAGTTCAACTCTGTTCAGTGGCTTCGCTGTGCTCTTTTCTATTCTCTTCCATTCTGCTCTGTTCTGTTTCTGCTTCCATGCAGTCAACAGCTGGACTTCTCTCTGCGGATCCCGACCGGCCCGACTCTGCAGCACCACAGCCTCGCCTAATTGCTGTGGACTCTCTGTTCACCAGCCTGCGTCTGTCTGTTGAAAAAAAAAAAAAAGACTATGTTTGTAGCTGGCTGTTCAGCTTTTATCTATATTTTAAGCCACACACAAGGTGTAGAGTCGGCCTGGAGCTTGTTACAGGGGCCCACGGCTGCATAATTCATGAGAAGGAGCCGCTTGCTGCAGCGGCTAAATAAAAGATCTGCCAGCAGTGGATGGCAGGACAGAGGAGCACACTGTACCTGCCCTGCCACCTGTGTGTAAATGCAGGTGTGTGTCTGTTTGGGGTGGGTCTGTGTTTTTCTCTGTGTGCATCGCAACCTCCTGAGTTCAGATCAATACAGGTGTGTATGACATACACAGAAGTATACAAACTTCATGCACATCGACGTTCCTCAGTGTGGTGCTGCTGAGTGATGTTGGCTGATCTGTCCATTAAAGCTGCTGTTGTGGCTTTACACAGAGGAGACGTCCCCACTCAGGTTCAGGATTAGATGTCATCATGTGATGTATCAACCTCTCTGCCTCCTCCTCCTCCCCTCACATCTCTTTTGCTTCAGAGAAGTACATTTTCATTCCAATAACCAGTGCCTGCATAATGAAATTATACAAAGCAAAAGTGAAATTAGGTGTGTTTTGTCTCCAGCAGCAGCACTACCAGCATGCTGGGAAAAAACAGGTTGAACAAAGAGCATCATTCATAAAGATTCAGCTTTCAATACCGTAATCTCTCATAATGGACCCCCTGTTTAATCTAAATTATAAAATGTCCTTCAAGTGAGAAAGTATGTTCCAGAATGTTAGACATTGACAAACATGATTAAATACATCAGCTCTGTCAACCCAATTTCCAGAAAACGATGTGGACCACATATATGTTCGGTTGTATGTTATTATGTAACGGATCGCTGTGGTTAATGTCTATAGGTTAAGCCACAAAAACTAATCGGTTATGGTTAGGAAAAGATCATGTTTTGCCTTAGTATACATACACAGCTTTGGGGGCAGCAATGCCGCTATAAAAAACTGCCAGTTTGAGGTTTTCCGAGTGCATCCAATTGGTAGGAGGCCCCAGGAAAGACCAAGAACACACTGGAGGGATAACACATCTCACATGGTCTGGGAACACCTTGGGATTCCCCAGGAGGAGCTGGAATATTGCTGGAGAGAGGGACGCCCCCACGACCCGGCGCCAGACGAGCGAATGAAAAAGGATAGTTTGATATCCCTGCAGGAAACACAGTGATGTTTCCATAAAAAACAGTCACTTTTTGTGGCATATCCCCATTGGAAACACAACAAGGGGTCACTTAAAAAACGTTATTCACCATCCCCTCCATCTCATGATGACAAAGTCAGCTCATATATTATCCCTTTAAAACCTGAGTGCTATCACTTTCCTTGTGCTGCTTTCAGATGCCTTTCACAAGTATTTTAACCTTTGAACCCTGAGCAAATTGGTGCACTGTCTTTCAAAAACATGGGGGGGGGGGGGCAGTGAGGAAAGTTCCAGGTTTTGCAAAATATTAATAAATTTAGAAACTTATTTTAAAAAAAGACAAGCTTGGGAAAAACTATATTAATAATTATCATTATTAGATATTTACAATTACGTTACAGAATATTTAGAATTTTTTGCTCTTTTTCCAGCTCAATACCTTCTATTTTCCTTTTTTTTTCCTTCTTTTTTTCCCCACTAATTTTCTGGTTTTTAATTTTCTCTCTTTACTAATTTCTTGCTAATTTTCTGGGTGACTTCGTCTGTCATTGCTCACTGCCTTCTTCCCATGTTTTTGAAAGAAACCAAGCCAATTTGCTCAGGTTTCAAATGGTTAAGTCACTTTACACATGTTGATATGATGCATATAAAGCAAATGTGCATAAATATACAATGCCAAATTTCCTTTTGGGGACTGTGTTGGCTTTGTCAGTGTTCGACATTACGTGAGACAGCAACATTTAGAAACATGTGAACTGTATTACTGCTGTCCATGGTGCTGATTCCAGAGCTGACTCAGACACTGTCCCTCCTGCTGCAGGGGGGACAGCGCCATGAATAGCAGTTGTTTTTATACCGAAACATTGCTGCGTTTCCTGCCAGGTTGCAGGCTAAGCAAAATATTCCGGACACCCTCTCCCAGGGACTGATGGCCACCCAATGATGATTGCCTTAAATGATCACTTTCCTCACTTGTTAAATTCACTTCATATTTATTGTTATTTCAGATTCTGGTTGTCTTTAGCTGCCTTGTCTTTAGTTTGACAGTGTGTGTGAGATGCATAATCGACTATCCTGGCTGACTGTGGAGGCTAAACTAAAATCTAGTCTGTTATTCATTCGTATTCATGCATACTGTCATCTTGAAAAATACTAAACTAGTATATAGTGTTTTTTGTCATGGGTATGTGACACGTCAAGTGAGCACTGGTCTTCTAATGGCACCAAGTCCACAAACACATTTTATGATGAAAACTGTTCTTTATAGAGGCATCTCAGTTTGGAATATGCTCCCTACTAGCATTAGACAGATTAAAAATAGATATTCCTTCAAGAAGTCACTAAAACTAAAATTGATGAATCACATGTAAATTTTGTTCTGGCAGTTCTGGAACATTTTACTTGGTGCAGTGAGTTTGTGACAATTTTGCTTTTCTTACTCTGTTTTTGTCCTAATTTTGGGTTGATATTGAATTCTATTGTCTCATTGATTTTGTGTGATTTTAAATTGATGTACTTTTAATGCTGTTTTGTGAGTGGACCCCAGGAGGACTAGTGACCACTTTGTGGAAGCTAATGGGTATCCAAATAAAGAATAAAGTTGCCCACTGTGCATCTGTTGCAAGTTCAGCTGATTATTTCTGCCCAGCTAAGGTATACACATCTTGTTTGTTACACTTTTTGTACTGATAATTCAACAGAGAACGATTCATCTCTTTCCAAGCCAGCCACCTCTGTGGAAAAATGAATTGGACTTTAGGTTGTGTAAACACATCAGCCACATTCTATTAATTTGTTTTACTTGCTTGTTTAGAAATGACAGGGTTCAATAATGCTGGAAACTATTGGTAAATGTGCACAGAGTAGCCTCACAATCTCCATCAATGAGGGTAAAAGTATGTTTTTGACATATAGCTGATATTCAGCGGCAACAGAGTGCAAAAGTGGAAAACATACCACAAAACATATTAAGCATATTTCTGTGTTAAAATTACTATTAAAATAAGTTTCAGTTAAATTACAAGAAAGAAGTGCAAATTTTTTAGTGCTTTATCTCCTATAGGTGCAAATTTAATCAGAAAATGTTCACTTTACAGTGTTTGAGTAGAAGAAGTAGTTTCATTCCAGCCGAGTGCTAACTGTTCATACTGTTGTAGTAGATCAGGGCTGATTGTAAGAGATTAAATAGTAAAAATGTCAGGAGACGAGGCTGGCTGTGAGCGGCGAGAGGCATGAAACCGCATATGGAAGATGCCAGCTGTAAATTGGACGGTGGAGATGGTGGAGTCTAGCGGCCGTACAAAATGCATGAACCCACAGCAGAGTGGCTGCTCTTTTTTTTCCTACTTGTTCAGCCTCTCTCTCTTTTTTTTCCCTCCACAACAACGCTCCTCGCCACATTTCTCTTTGTGGGCCAGAACAGCACAAACAATTCTCTCATTCTCTTTGTCTTGTCTCTTATGTTTTCTCTCTCCGTATGAGATCCCCAGGAGTGATGCACGTCAGGTGGCTGCAGCTGCATTTCTGAATGGGAGCTGTGGGAAGAGAGGATGGAGGGCAGGTCAGGAGGGAGGAACCACGGGGAGATTTGGGCAGGGGATGCTAAAGAAGGGCTAGGAGGGGGGAGAGGAGAGACGGCGCGTGGAGGCGCGTGGAGCGGCGGTGGCGTGGGAGAAGGCCTGATGCCTTGGATGCAGACGGGGCGAGAGGAGGAGGAGGAGGCGGTGTGCGGGTTGATCCCCCTAAAAGCCCTGGTTCTTTCAGCAGGCTCAAATTATTACAAGCGTGCAAGGAACAAGGGCTCTGCTTGGGGGTGAGCCACCCAGGAGAGTGCCTAGCCTCGGGGCGATTTCCAGAAGACAGTAACATGGGAAAAAAATAATAGGAGGCGGGAGTACAAGAAGGAAGGAGGGGATGGAGGGTGGAGAGTGGTGGGTCGAGGGTTTTGGAGCTGTTGTTGAGGAAAGTTAAGGGGATTTTTTTCTCTTCTGTTTTCCCATCTCGCTGAACGCCTGCCTCCCTGCCTCCTCGGCCCTGCACTCGTTCTCTGAGGCCTTTCATGCTTTCCGCTGCACTGTTCTCAACTCTGGCCTTTCTCTCTCTCTTTTTCTCTTTTCTTTCTATCAATCCTCCCATGCTCAGCTCTGTTGTTTTTCGACAAGGCCATCTGGAGACGTCAGTTAATATGGTAACAAAGCTCTTTAGGCAGACAGATCGCTCCTCGGACTGGCGAAGGGCTCCCTCCCTCCTCCAGGCATCTTTTTCATTCACCTACCTCTACTCCTCTCCCTCCCTCCCTCCCTCCTTCCCTCCCTGCCGTCTATCTATTCATGATTGATCAAGCTGCACAGGCCGGCCAAGTTTACTGGTGTTGAGGTCTCTGTTTCTGTCTCTTTCTTTCTCTATCTTTTCTGTACACTGTCACTTTGTTTCACAACTGCAGGTCATTTTTATCTGCACTAAGAGGCATTAAAAACAAATATGACGTAAAACTTGTTTAAACTGCTCCGTATATATAAGTATAATATTCTTTTTCAGTCATCCTGCACATTGAACCAATGGAGCAACAATTTTCAGTACAGTCAATAACATCACTCGGACTTGTCACATATCAACGTTTGGTCATGGACTTCCCACGTCAGATACGACATGAAAGGTACCCTGGGTGTGTTGGCTGTTGACGCGCATTGATGCATTGTCTTCAAAATGCAAAATACACTCCATTTTCACAGGAAATTTGTTTACATACAGTCTTACAATAACTAACGCAGGTGATTGGATTAGGCAACAAAAGCATGTGGTAAGGTTTAGGAAAAAAGAAAGTTTGGCTTTAAAATCTTACAGGACACGAACGCTGCTCTCCCAGGTAAAAGTAGGTGTTTCCCCTGGGTGAAAATCCAGTACCCCCCTATGCCCATCCTACTCAGACTTTCGCCACCTTAACTTTAGTTCTTGTCCCCCTGAGCATCGTTTAACTTAGCGACTGGATGCGTATCATGCTAACGTCAAAGGATGGCTTTTTTCATCAGTGTCTTACGCCACAAGTCACTGCACAAGCACCGGATTTCGACGACGTTGGAGTGAGACGGGGTTGGGAATTCTGCGAGCGAGGGTCGCAAGGCATTTCAGTGTCCACAGATGCAGGTTCATTATGCAAAGACTGGTTAACCACCGACTTGTGGAACAATCTGGATTGATGTGTACCCCGTCATGTTCCACTGCCAACAACAGATGCTAAACTTCGTACTGCACTATTGGAAAAGTGAGATACAATTTTATTGGGTGAAATAAACACCCTTGTCAGTTCCGTGCCCGGTGAAGAGCATGCACTAACAATCTCAGAACCCATGGGCTATTGTCTGATGATGATAAAGCCTCTGGCTGCGAGGGGTGATATTTCATGTCATCTGGTGCAGCCAGCAGACTTCCTCTTCCGCGTGCCTCTTATTGTTTACAGTTTATTAGCAACTTGAGTCCGGTCCAGACAACATTTGGGCTCATCTCTAGAAACATATATCTACTTATGAATGCAGATACATTAGACAAAGAGCTAATAAAAAGCTAAAACGTCGTCAGACGATAGCTGATAGGTTCTGAAATTGCATTTTGGCTGATGTGTTCATGGACTATTTACCAGCAAGCAACCAATATCTGCTCAAACATGGTTGGTCTACTTGGACTACAAATGGAAATTTGGAGCATGGACTGGTAGCTGGAGTCTTTGTGACACTAGTACAACAGATGGAGAACTCTAATGCAAGAGTTGACACAAACACAGGTAAAGTAAAGAAGAAGACAAGAACCGGTCCACGAACAGACAGAGGTATCCAAAAACACTTGCCTAAAAATGAAATCACAAACAAAGAACACGATCAAATGCCAAAGAAGTTTCACTAGGAGAACATACTAGAATGCTAGGCACAAAGTAACTGAGAAGAACCGATAAAGACAACAGGGAACACACAGACTAAATACACTGGGGAGGAAGGGTAATGTGGGACAGGTGAAACTAATCAGGACAGGGTTGGTAATCAAGCAGGCAGGAAACACATCAGGGCAGAAAGTGAAGTTGTCTGAAACAAAACAAGAGGTGAGTATACAAAACAAAACAGGAAATAATGACATATTACTATAAACAGGACAAAACTATTAATCCACAACCTTGACATGACAGTCTCAGTCTGTGGCCAATTGCATGTGGACACCTGAACAGATCAAGTCTGGCTCTGATGTCTGGGACTGAGGTCAAGTGCCTCCACACCAAACTTTTAAAAGCCATTTCTTTATGTACTTGGCTTTTAACATGGGTTCACTGTCATGTTGAAACAGGAAATGACCTTCCCTAAAAAGCTGCAACAAATCTGACACACACCGTTGATTTCCCTTTATTGGAGCTAAGGGGCCCAAATCAGGAGGCCAATATCTAAAGCACGCAAAAGGGTTGTCTATATACTTCTAGCCATATAGTCTTTCTCTCTCTGTCTCTGGGGTTTCACCATCCTCATGTTGTACCGTTTTCTCTTAAACACATTTAAGAAACACTTTGTTTGAGGGATTACTTGGAACAAATATATAAAATATTCACATAAAACAGTGGTAGGAATTCTCTGACAATATAAATGTTTCATAGCTTCACAAAGTGGAGGAGAATTAAATATGTTTCTCTTTATTTCACTTCCCGAACACTCTCGTGATTTACTGGTGTGGTTCTAGGGTTGGATGTAGCTGCTATTGGGAAGATCCCAGGGATCAGCGTAAGGGCATAAGAAAAACTGGACAGTTATGTAATGATATACTGTATGATTCAGGCTGTTCTCATGCACTGTTTGTGCATATACTTATAAAGTAATATAACACAGTTTATATATAACCCAGGTGATCATGAGTCTGTAATTTGTGTATGACCCAGGTAATCTGGAGGGCTACGGTCATGTGACTAGTGCACTGACAGGAGTAAAGAAGAAAGTAGTATAAAGACTGAAAGTCTCATGGATGTATGAAAAGACCTGGCAACAGTATTAGCAGCAGGACCCTGTTCGTTCCTATGGAAGTTGCTCAGTGGTGCCTGAGGCCAAAAAAGCTCTGTTTCCGAGGGGCCAACTTCCGCTCACCACGCAGCTGACTTCCAGTTTAGCGCTCTGCAAACTTGAATGGAGATAAAATAATTTAACCTTGCGTCTTTTTTAGACTTTTGAGATGTTATCGGATTAGATGGATAAAATCTTGATATTGGAATGAGTAATTCTGCGGGTGCTGTAACGATAAAAACAATATGTATCCACTGATTTATAGACTACTCTTTCCCCGTGTAAGTCAATGGGAAAAAGTCATTTTGTGCCGCAGGGCATCACGTGACAGACCCCAGAACATGCAGTACCACAGTTTGGCCACCATAAAAATGGGCTTCAAAGCCTGGTGCAGCGTAAGGAGGCAGGCTGGGTGGTGGATGGATCAAACAAACACAGGACTTTCCCCCAGGAGAGCAGAGTTTGTGTCCCATGTGAAAACAAGTGAACTTTGAGTTATTTTAAGGTACGTCATCAGCAGTGTTGGGAACGTTACTTTAAAAATGTAAATAGTTATAGTTACTCGTTAGTTTCCCCAAAAAGTAACCAAGTTAGTTACTGAGTTACTGCACTATAAAAGTAACTAATTACCTGGAAAAGTAACTATAGCGTTACTTTTTTTTATAAAATTGCTTGGACACCCCCCCTTAATGGAACTGAATGTAATGAAACTCAACATTGAATATGTTAAATGAATGAAATTGACACTTGATAGAATAACTCATTATTATAAAACATTGTGCACTTATCTACACTAGTTAAAGAACCTCCATTAATCGCACAATTTAAATGTGAAAAGTCTGATTGACTGACTATCACTTGTGTGTGTGCAGAGAAGGAGAGGGGCGGTGGGAGTGGAGCTGTGGAAAGATCCTGCAGTCCGACATACTATCATGAGTTTAAATAAGTTGTTAGACGGATATATAGAGAGAAAGGCGATGTTTAGACAGCAAGCCCAAATAAGCAACTCCACTTTTAAACAAGCCCAAAAAACTACAACCCGCGACTACCAATATTTGTAAGCGACTTTACAAGAAAACAAGCCCAAAGTTGCGGCTAATAAGCGGACCTGACAACCCTGCTTGTGTGCTTGTGAATACCCGCCCTACTCTGCCTCTGATTGGTTTATGATGAAATTTTACTCTCCCTAAGCCAATCATCATCACTTATGCTTCCCCCTCACCTGCCCTCACCAAAGTAAAAAAATCTTTAGAGCTCCGCTGAGAAGGAGCTTGCTTGGGTGAAAGCTGCTGCAGTGAACTCAAGTAAAGCCGAATAATGGCACATTTTATTGTTAGTAATGGTAACAGCATTATAACAGGGGAGACAGTAACTTTTTTGATTACTCGTTACTGAAAAAAGTAGCGCCATTAGTAACGTCATTTATTTATAACGCTGTATTCCCATCACTGGTCATCAGCATGTTTCTTTTCCTAAACTAAACCTACATAACTTTACTTGCATAAACCTAACCTATATAAATTGCCTAAAGTTAAGTTAAGTACATAACATGATGACGCTTCTTGAGGAAAGTTAATTTGTTAGATATCATACAAACCATTGTGTGTGCATTTCCATAAGATATCATTCAAACTGTTGTGTGAGGATATGCTACATGGTTAGGCCTATATCAACTTTTTTTCCAAATTGTGTGAATTTAATAGATGGTCCTAAAGAGAAAGGTGCTTTCCCTGAAATGTCAGCTACAGCATTTGTGCAACTTGTTTCAAGGCAAAAAGAGGGAATCTCTTAGCCTCCGCAGCATTAACTGACTTTTTTTCTTTAAAATCTGTCTCTTGTAAATCCCCAAACTTTATGGAGGTACAACAGTAAATCTCTGGAGTCCTGTTTTAAGACCTGGACATTATAATTCCCTGAATCTAAAACCAGGAAACAACTTTTAACTGCTAAATTCTGTCATTTTGCTTCCCTCCTTCTTTCATTCCTTTCCATCCCTCATTCTCCCCCTCTCCACCCATATTATTCACAAACCACACCGACTTTAAATCTCCTGAGCTTCCAGCCTCCCACTGGTAGTCTTACCCATAAACCCAGGCCCTAACCCTTAACTTACCCCTGGAAGAAGTGACAACCTGTTCAAACCGCCTCGGTTCTTAAATACGTCCTCATTCCAAAGAGATAAAACTCAACCAAGGACAGGAACACACTAACTGACGCACTTACCGCTCTTACCCACACCCTCTCTCTCTCTCTCTTAGCGATGTAAAGCCCACGGGCCACGGCGTGCTGTGACTGATATGCGTTCTGGCATGTCAAACGGGGAGGCAGTGAGGCGCTGCCCGTGGCAACCAGGAGAAACATGCTAATAGCGAGGTGCATTAGTGCACTCACAGACGGCCCCGCTAATCAGAGAGGACATTTGCCCCACTCTGACTCTCTGGCAGTGAGAGTGGCTCCTCCATCACTCTCACCACCCATCCACCATCACCGGCAACAACTCCCCCACCCACACTTACCTCAGTCGTCTACACCTTTAAGCCTCATTCAAACCCACAAGGAGCTACCGTAACCTATTCCAGTGTTAACAGTAATTAGTAGTTGTATCATGATAGAAAACAAAACATGCATAGATACGAGCAAACAGTTGCATATTTACACTTCCATAAGAGAAGCGCTTGCAAGCAATAACAACTGAGCTGTTGTCTACGTGATGAATGTTTTTTCTTCACCAACTCATGAGAGAAAAAAAAATCTGGCTCTTTAGTTCCGAGATTTTCACTTTCCTCACCAGCTTGTTGCAAACATTGTCTGCATGCTGTTTTTGGAGCCCAGTCTCACTCCGAAGTCCTCAAAATCTGGCACTTGGGCAGTGACTTGGAGGAATATTACAATAACCAATACTGTAATTAATAATTACTAATATTACAACTTTTTTTCTCATTTTTATTCTCAACTTCTCGGAGAACCCAAATATGTGGGATATGTTTTGAATGTGCTGAAAGTTTTGAGTAGAAATCTTGCTGATATGAGCTATTAAAGTACAGGGGGTTATAGATGAATGAAAATAAATTAATTTATTATTAATGTGAATAGGTGTCACATAACCATTTAAAGAGGTTATTTCCCTAAACAAAAAACACAAAGGAGATGTTGTGTTGTGGAGCAGGTGGACCCAAATGCAGGGGACTGTAGGTAACAGGAAGTAGAATTAATCACTTTTTATTTAAGGTTAGAGCTGGAAAAAGCAAAATCAACGATCACATAACAAACCAAGGATCCAAGAAATATTAAACTGAAAACCTGGACTTGAATACAAACGAGGTGGTGGAGAAAAGGACTGAGAAGCTCAGGTGAGGGGAATAAGGTGATTAAGGGAGCAGGGAGGGACAAACGAGGCTGATGCAGGGCAGGTGTGTAGATGGGCAGATGAGGGAACTGCAACACAGAAGCAAGCAACAGACATCTGAAAACACAATCAATGACCAAAGAAAACAAAGACTAAATCTTAAATGATACTATAGTCTATTACAGGAAGAACTCAGGCCAGTGTCCTCCAAACGTTTAAAGGCATGAGGACACAGAGCAGACTGTGACAGGAGGATGGAAACATGTTTGGAGCGGACTGTTCATGATTGAATTTAGGACGTTTTCACATATAGTCCTTTTTAAACCAACTCAGTCCTCTTTGAGTGTTTTCATATTTGGTCCTTTTTAGCCCTCTAACTGGACTCAGAGCGGTGACTCAGCATTTTTTGTGCATATGTGAACACAAAATAACTCAGACCCCTCTGAAGCAAACTGTACTAAGACCACCTGAGTACGGTTCACTTCAAGTCTGCAGTGTGGTTCGCTTAAATTGTGCATTGTGAACACAAAGCACTCCAGGTTAGCTTTGCTCTTTGCCATTGTATTTAGCCCTCTAGATCACATGCTGTTGCGCTGGGATGCCTGAAAAAACTAGAGAAACCACACTGGCCTGTAACGCTTGCAAGGATGCAGGATGAGGAGTAGATTGGTACATGGAAGATACTGCACATCTCCAGATGTGGAATGTAGAATACATGAAACGACATGTCACAACAGTCTACAGCACACAGAAACGCTAAGGTTTTCCTCCAATTATAAGTTCATCTGGAAGCAAAAAAAATCAATACATATTATGTATAGGCTACAGTGTGAAAAGAAAAAGGACGGAAGGAAGTTGACCAGAAAGAGAACTGAGTACTCTTTCAAATGAACTGACAACGTGAACACAAAAAGAAGTGAGTCCCTTTTCTGTTGGTCCACTTTTTGTTGCCCTTTAAGACGACCTTTCTCCACAAGAGTGGTTTTTGGAAGGTTGAATGAAGGGAAAACTCAACCTGCCAACACTTTACTTCGAGAAATATTAATTGTTCAGAGCAAGAAAAGAATTGTGGAAATGAAAAGCAGACAGAAAAGCAGATGTCCATGAATATCCTCCAAAGAAAAAAAGACACATGAGGAGGAGGGGCGATAATAAAGGTTTGATTGCATGAACCAATAGGTTTCATTTCTCAACATAATTAAGGCTTATTAGGGGTTATCATTTTAATATCTCGACTCATCTTGCCCTTTGAGAAAGCTACTGCTCTAGTACTGTGGCCAACAGTATAAAAACACTTGCACTGGGGGAGCCTGCAGTGTATGAAGCAGAATATTTCTAAAAATGTACATGTAAGACTGCATGGTCAGCAAATGTTCCCTGGATAAGAAGGGTTAAGGAAGATCCTTGAGCTGCTAGTGCACTTCCAGCTACCCAACTACACTGCAAAAAATGTATGCGTGAAGTGATTTTTATCAACCTTCAGTCTTAGACTTAACATTTTTAAGGAAAATGTTAAAGGAATTACTCCGTTGCTCTCTTAATGTCTTCAAAACTCAAAAAACATCAGCTCCTAAAATGACCAGAGACTGCACTCAAGCTGAAATCGTCCTTTAAAGTGGACATTCTGTGCAGTGGGAGGCCCCCACTCCATTCCATTAGGCGACTATCATGAATATGCTAGCATGTATTAAGCTAATAAAAGCTATTAATATTAAATACACCATAACATACATACCCTACATACTTAATGCAAACTCCCTGCGTGTCAGTGTACAGTTGCTGTCTCATACAGAATATTAAAAATGGCCAGCACAGCCGTGATTGTGGTTGTAAAGAGTAGACATTTATATTTAAATGTACATATATGACATTCATATTCATTTAAAGAAGGTCATAACAATCAATTTGATTTGTTATGATACCACTGTACACACCAAGTTAATGAAATATGTCACTGCTGGAAAGATGGGCTTGTAATAAAGCTGGATGTCTATGCAGTAAAAGACACAAATACTTTTGAAATTGGTGTTGACATAAATCCCGTCATCCAGCGGAGTTTCGCCGGGGGGCGAGGAGAGATATCTAGGCATTGGTCAAAAATCAGTGAAGTATTCCTTTAATTGCTGAGCTGTGGGAGCAAGGTGACATTGTTAAAAAGAGGTCCAACAAGGCAAGAAGCAGTCAAGTCACTTTATTTATATAGCTCAGTTTAAAAAGCAATTGACAAATGACACATAGAATGACAAAAACCAGCCTGTTATCGTTCCTAACTCGTTAAATACTACCGCTTCATCAGTGATTTCAGTTCCAGGTACCAATGCATAGAGGCACCTTCCACACCTTTCGCAACTTAAATGATTCTTTAGTCTATTACAGGTAGAACTCAGTCCAGTCTTCCCAAAAAGCTTCAAGGCATGAGGACACAGAGCATACTGTGACAGGAGGATGGAAAAGTAAACTATGCCTACATGTGTGTTTGACTTAGCAGAGATAACACTGAAAAAGAAAAAAATTATCTACATGAGAATTATATTATTTATACTATTTAATTTAATTTAATTTATACTATTTTTATATTTTGAATTGTCACCTATTGCCAGAAAATTCCACCATGAATAAGTGCAAAAAGATTTCACCAGAATGCAGAAATTAAATGTTTGTCACTCAATATGTCCTGGTGGAGAACCGCCTACTTAATTTGTCCCCAACAGTGTTGACAGGAAACCTACGCCCTTGGTCAAACCAGAAAATCAAAAAAGAACTAGTTTAAAGATAAAAAAAAAAAAAACATAGAAAACTGACAAAAAGTCCACTAAAATGTTTTCGTTTACTTCTAAAAATAGACTAAAAGTATGAAGGATAAAAATGACTAAAATGTGACTTAAACTAATAAGCATGTTCGTCACAAGACTAAATCTTAAATAGCTTTCAAAATGAACACTGATTGACAATCTAAATGACAAAACATATGTTAAGAAAATGGATTTGAGAGGATGTCAAGCAGTGACCTGCCTGATCGTCTGACTGTCTGACTGCTTGTGTTATTCTCCCTGTTGAACATCACTGTTGTACAGCCATCTTGTTCACAGATCTCAGCAATGACTTTGGTCAATGGTGTGTTCAAGACCACAACTAATAGATCAACAAATGGACATGCAACGGGGTGTATGATAGCCTATGAAATAGCACCCCTCGAATGAAATTGAGTACTTAACACAAAGCTAAGCTAGCAAACACAAACGCTTCTTTCTTTACTCCTGTGAGATCGCAGTCTTCCCAAGTACATGAGTTACACACAGATAACTAGCTCTTGATTACGTGGGATATGTACAAATTTTAGCACATTACAAAATGTACGAGACAACCTGATTATAAACAATTCTGAGAATAATAAGAGCTGCTGTTGTGATAAATAAGTTGTAGCAACGCAGAATTATCCTTCAAAATCCTCGGCCAGATGCTGTGAATGTAAAACATTTCAGGTCATCCTCTTGATCATAATCAGTAAAGCCTTGGACTCTTCTCCATCTCACACCCTCAATCCCCCCATTTATGCCGTGCTGACAGACGGCTGCACCACATGTGGAGCTGGATGAAATCTTTGTGATCACACTAATTCAAAAGCTCCTGGATCGGGCGAAGGATATTATTTTTTACCCGAGGAACGAGTCAGACGGACTCCTTCGGCTCCGTTATACCCACACATGGGTTTGATGTTCAGAACATAAATCAAAGACTTATCATTCTATTTGATTTTATCCATCAACCATGGGGATATTATTAAGAACTATCAAAGAGCCCCAATTGAAACCTTTTTGCTCCTTGAAAAACGCGTACCCTCTTCCCCACCATCCGTTCAGTCCTGCTTAGGGGAATTCTAAAAAAAAAAAAAAAAAAAAAAAGAATTTCATTAAAAAAGAGGGGGGAAAGAATATTATTAACACCAAGCGAGGCTGATTAAACTTTAATGGCGAGCCAACAGTCTTCGGGCTCTCTCGAACAGTGGCTTCAACAGGTCTTAATCTCCAGTGGCTGACCAAACAAATGCCTCGATTGAAATGAAAGTCGGGTAGAAACAGGAGAGAAATTATTGACTCCTTCCATGCACCTTCTTCAGGAATCAAAGCCGCTGACTTTATTTGGAATCAATAGCTCTCCACATCTTTTTGTTTGGGATTGTGTGTGATTCAATGGGGTGATTACAGTGTTGGTCCGTCAGATTGTTCACAGCCAGTGTGCTCATTAAGATCATCCCTAGTGTTAATGTTCTCATCAGAACTCATCAATCCATTATTTATGCCTCAAAAGGAAGACAAAGGAGCAAGACAGTCTGGATTTACATGCTCCAGATCAATCTCCTTTCCTCCTGTGTCCTCTCCTTCCTTTCCTCTGCTACATCAACCCAATCACCAGAAAATTGGCATTGTGTGTGTCTGCATAACAGGGAAATGTTACATTTAGGGAATATGTTCAAACTTTACTTTTCTTTATGTTTCAACAGCAAAATCACTTTTTCTGGTGCTATGTCAGCTGGAAATGCAGTGATGGCTTGGTAATAAGCAGTTGCTCATTATGGCACTATACTTGGTTGAAAAGCAGCGACCGGCCACTAAAAAACATTCATTTTTGGTGGCTACAAATCCACTGGAAAAAAAAGCAATGACTCACCAAAACACAACCAGTTTTACAATTGGTCTGGAACAGTGGTGTGCAGTCCATGATCCCCTCCACCTATGGATGACAAAGTCAGCTTACATACTGCGTCCCTTTAGAAATGTTACATGTACAAACTGTCCAAACGTAATCGTCCTGAGACCTTTTGTTTTTATGCATTTTTAATTTCTCCAAGCTATTTGGGATCAGTAGCGCCCAACAAGTACAAAAAACTAAACACTGTCAATGTTAAGTCCCAATGTCCTTGAACGAGACGATAATAAGTGCCAATGTCTTCAAATGAGTATTTCCTAATTAAGCGCCTTAGCTTGTTACTGTTGCTAAAATTTGTCAGATGTGTTGCCATCTCAAACTACAAACATTATCAATCATGTGATCATGTTTTGGACCTTGTCAACTTTGCGTCGGGATCGGCCACAGACTGACTTGGCAGAGATGGCTGCCATTTTATTTTTCCATGGATTAGTGTATTGTGTTCTTACTACCACTAGATGGTACAAAAAGTGTCCACCAACGAGGACAACAGGTCCAAATTAAGTAGATTCTCCTCAATCCTATCTGCTCCTGCATCTTTATCTAATGCAGCCCCCTCTTCCTTTCTCGTTCTCCTTAACTATTTACTCCTTCACCTTCCTCCTATTGCACCTCCTTCACCACTACTAAGTTTTTTTCTCCTTGTCCTTCTCTGCTTTGTTTTCCCCTCCACTGCGTCTTGTCTCTTTGTCCGCCTTTCCAATTTCATCCTCTTCTTTCCAATTTGTCTCCAAACTCTTTTTCTCTTGGCACCATCTGCTCCCTCACCACCCCATCCCTCTTCCACCTCCTTTCCTTGACCTCTTTTTGTCCTTTGTTTTCACCTCTTTTCTGGCATCTTCGTCATACTTGTCCTGAACTTCCTCCACAACCTTCCTATTTCTACCAAAGAGGTAGTCGTTGCCATTGCTTTGCCTCCTACCTTACCTCCTATTCATTTTACTCTAATCACCTTTTTCATCCTCTTTCACTTCAGTTCTCTTCTCCTTGTCTTCTCCCTTTTTGTCTCACCACCTCTACATGCTCTATCTTCCTCCTCTTCTTCATTCCAACCCCCCTTTTCCAGCTCATCTTTGTACATGTTGTTAAACTCCTACTGCAACTCTTCCACTCGTCCACTCCTCCTGTGTTTCTCAACCCCATGTCCTTCCACTTCTTTTGCATCTCATCTCTATCTTCGATATCATCATCATCTCCCTGCTCCTCTCTTCATCCTCCATTTCATACTTTTCGCCTTTTTCTCTTTCCTTCTCTCCTCTTCTCCACCCCCTTCTCCTAACTCGAACATCATCCTTCTCCTCCTCTTCCTCTTCATTCCACCAGCGTAACATACACACACACACACACACACACACACATCCACCAACATGAGGACTGAACCAGCACACGAATGAAGAACGAACAGAATTTAAATTCATTGAGGGATTTATAGGCTGCAAGGCTTGTACGGTAATTCTGTTAACAAAAGGTATCCTTAGATGGAATTAAATATTTATCTGCTCTATGAATAACAATTGGCGAGGGAACGGAGAGGCAGTGTTTACTTTTTCGGGGTTGGTGGGGAGGAGGACTGATTCTGTTCTGCATCTCGCCTCGGTGAGCTGATTACAGAAAGGGGAAGGGAAGGGGGAGGGGTTGACTGGTTGACCCGGGGACGCAGGCGGTCATTATGCACGGTAAGGAGCCCTGTTCCAGCTCTAATCCTCACCCGGAAGGGAAGCTGAGCTGCTTGGGACACAGCGGGGACTCCGCTTGACGTCCGACCTGATGTTAAGGCTCCTGCTGCTTGTTTGTGAACCAGTAGCTGTGGGGAATCTGACCTCACTTTGCTCCTTGTAATGGCATCTGTTTGATCCACATGTGGAGTCACATGAGGTGAGATCACATGGAATGAGGAGGCCTCCATATTATACATTTTGACATAATAAGTTAGATGGCCTTCTCACCAGTACTGACATTTATTTTGCAAGAGATCTGACACAAATTACATGGAAAAGAAAAATCAAACATTGCACCATCAGAGGTTTTCACAGCTATAAGAAGTTGAGCCTGACCTGAAAAGGACCCATGGCCTTCTTACCTGAACCCAAGACTGGATTTTTCATTAAATGAATAAAGAAGGAAAAGAAAACCAGAAAAGTGCCCTCAGTAGAGTGCAGATCTCTGCCAAGTGTATCTGTGGGCACGTGGGTGTGGAACAGGGAGCTGGCTGTGCATCCAGCATTCTAATGAAGGTGAAAACATAAGCAAGTTACATTATCAAGGTGTAACCAGAGGAGAAAGTCTATATAGCGACTAACCTCAGGCACAATGTCCAATAAAACGCCTCCTTACCTCCCTCTCCCTTCCCAAACAGAGAAGAGTTGAATCTGACTCAGGTGTCTCTCCTGGCTCTCTTTCAGTCAAGATGGCGGCGCAGGTAACAAAAATGAGGATTTAATCATCTCAAGTCATGCTTAACTCTAGCCTGGAAATCCAGACCCAAATCTAGAAAGATTTAGGGTCTGGCCATGAGTAATGAAAATGGCCCAACTCGAGGGGCGGCACCAAGCATGCATTTGTAAATATCACTGCACGCAATTGGATAACACTACGACCAATCAGAACAATACATGGGGTGACATATACGCTTAGCTACCAGCGGAGCTAACTGGTAGATTAGACTCTTGCCGTATCCGGTCGGCAAAACAGCAAAAATGTCCTTCTTGCAAAGAAAAGACTCGAACGCGGTCTTCTGTTCCTCTTTTAGAGAAAAAGCCAAGTCTAACTCGTTCATTGTAGCAGCCAAAGCTGTTTCAAACAGCTGGTGTTCATCCGTAGCCATCTTGCAATGCTTACTGACTGATTCCGGACTTCATCGTTGCAGCGCTGTCATCATCTGTTTAGCTCGCCTCTGGCCCGCCTATATCAGATACACCAATGTGATTGGTGCAGCTCAGTTTCATGGGCATAGGTAATGAGCATCATTACTGATTGCCAGAGTGACTCGTTGAGCAAATTCAAATTGTACTCTTGCGAGAACTCTGGATTTCCAGGGTAGCTTAACTCTGCAGATCATAACATTGTGGGTATGGAATAAATCTGCAGATGGAAGCCAGTTTTTGAGCCACAGCAAAGGCCAAAACATGGCCTGCAACAGATTAGTTAAGGCTTGTTGTTTTTGCTCGAGCCAGTCGCAGGAGAACTTACAGCCTCTACCTCTTATGAGGCATAAGGAGTTAACAGTCACTGACGATATAATACAGTCAATCAAATAGGTTTTTCAGAAATTGTGAATCAGCACCACCACAAGAGATCCTTCAGCATACAGTCATGAATGTATACAAAAAATATTAGGCTGATGGGTCCAGTAGTATGTGAGATTTGCTGCAGACAAACAGATTCGCTCATACCAACCCAGTCTCACTCCACAGTCATTGAAATCAGGCGCCTGGCCAGGGACTTGAGGCATCAGACACCATCGAAAAAGACATCCTTTAATAGCGGCAGCCAGTCGCCATAATAGTTTAACAGTGCCCAGCAGCATCAGGGGGAAATGCAGCAGGACAAGAACGAAAGTTAAGGCAGCAAAAGTCTGAGTGAGGCGGATGGAAGGGGTGGTGGACGAGTCCAACAAACATTGATTTCTACCCAGGAGAATAGTGTTTGCGTCCCGTAAGATAAAGCCAAACCCTGTTGTTTTTTTCCTCAGCCTAACTTTGTGTTTTTGTTGCCTAAATCCGACCACAGGCATTTGTTGTTGAAGGAAAACAAACATCAATTTGCGATGTTGTACCGACGTAGTGCGTTCATTTTGAAAGACACTATGTAAACAGTAAATTTCCTGTGAAAGCATACATGTATTGAAAGAAGGCAATGCATGTAACAAGTAGAACTTTACATGGTGTCCCAGAACGTCAAAAACCAGCGCAGCCAGCAGGGTACCTTTCACGTCGTATCTGGATATAGACAAGTCCATGACCAAATGTCGATATATGACGAGGTTGGAGTGAGAATGTGTTCCACAGATTAAGGACAATAAGACTGATAGAATTATCTGCTTTGGACTGATATGTTTGCTCTACAGACTGCTTACGAACTGCACTACCTCTTCAAAGTCACTTATGCTCAGTCTCATACCCAGAGACACCCAAGACTCTGACCCGTGCACACACATGAAACACACATCTCATTTCTTTTTCATGCCTATGTATTCTTTTTTTTAAAAATCTTTTTAACCTATATTTGGTATCTTTATACTTATATTTTATTCCTCTTATGTAGCTTGGTACAGCACACTGAATCTCGTTGTACATTTACAGTGACTATAAAGGTATTTGTGTTCATAGTGGCTACATACATACATACCTAAAAGAAGTATGTTGTAGATCCAAAAGTTCAAACTTCAACTTCAACAGCAAATTCAGTAAAGAAGACGTCATAGTCTGGCTGTTTTATCGGCAGGTACGGCACAGAATCATGGCATCAAACATATTGCACAGATCTTTCCATTTATTTCAGATGATTAGCTGTCTGCTCCGGTCAAGGTTAGGCAGAGCTACGCTGGGTATTACGGGGAAATCTTGTATGATCTTGTGACGCAACAGTAGCTCACTGACTCCAGATACAATGGTTGCATGCTCATCTTCTCTTGGGATAAATAAAGTTATGTTCTCCTAGGTCATCAAACTACATGTACCAATAAGAATGATTACATTCTAACAGGCTATCAGGTACATGTCCATAATACCTGTGTAAGTTTAGGTAATGTAATGATAATCAATGCAACTCAAACTTTTACAGACATCCAACACAAGTCAAGACTTATATCTTCATCATTACAATCTTACTATAGGGTGTGTGTGTGTGTGCGTGTGTGTGTGTGTGTGTGTGTGTGTGTGTGTGTGTGTGTCTGTTCCACGTTTTTCTCCTCACTGACTTGGTCAATCCCCGTGAAATTTGGCACAGTGGTAAAGGGTCATGGGAGGATGCAGATGAAGCAATATTACATCAACTGGGCAAAGGGGGGCGCTATAGCAACCGATTGAAATTGCAAACTTTGAATGGGCATATCTCATGCCCTGTATGTCGTAGAAACATGAAACTTTGCACAGAGATGCCTCTCCTCATGAGGAACAAATTGCCTCAAGAACCCATAACTTCACGATATATAGATTTTCCGCCATTTTGATTTTTTGAAAAACACTTAAAATCGATCTCTTCCTAGGAAGTTTGACTGATCTGCATTTTTTGCCTATATTTGACAGGATGGTGAAGCATGACAGGAAGGATGGGAGAGAGAGAGCAAGGAAGACATGCAGCAAAGAACGAAGGCTGGATTCCAACCCACACCGCTGCAACAAGGGCTAGCCGCATCTTTCCCATGTGAACTACCAGTGCGCCCCACTTTTGAGTCAATACGACATATAAACACTTTAACTATCTGCCTTTCAACGTGCTACCTCAACTGCTAATGTACAGTTTTAGCCCACTAACTATCCCACTATTGGCAATGGTACTACTGTACTTTCAATAAAGCAATCGTACTATCAAATTCACAAAAACTCTGTCTGAATACATTGCTCTTCTTAATGGGTTCAGTTGACTATTTAATTTGCAATTTCCTATGACCTGTATCCCAAACACACACCATGTGAAACTGTACGTGGGCAACTGTGCACTCTATGGGTATGGACTAGTTGCTCATATTTGGTGGAACTTTAACTAAATTAGTAGAAAGCAATGTAAGAGTTTTTGAAATGATCTTAAAACAGTCAGTATAAAGATACAGTTTTATGAAAAAGTACTGTTGGAATGTTAGTGATTAAAAAAGGACATTTTCACATCTGCAAAAAAAAAAAAATAAAAAATCATAAAAGCCATCCTAAGACTGCATTAGATTTTTTACCACCTGCTATGGGTAGTTTGTTCCTCCTTGACTTTCAGCTTCTTAAATTTGACCAGCAATGCCACTGCAGGGCGACCCTTCACTGACCACATGCAGGGCGGAAAGACTTCCACTCCACCAGATATAGATCTTTTCTTTAATTACCAAAGGTCGGTGTGGCTCCCTGCTATACTGAGTGGAGCTGGCAGAGGCTGGAAACACTGGTTAAGCAAATTGGTATTTAACTGGAAACTTGCTGGCCTCCGAGCCCTGCATTATTCATCACCTAGACAAGAAAGTAGCGCTTCATACATCCCTTCAGCAGCAGCAGCAGCAGCCTCAGCCTCCAGAGCTGAGAGGGAAAAAGAGAGAAAGTGAAGGCGGACAGATATATAGGGCAGAGAAATAAAGCAGCTCAGTCCACAAGGAGCGAATCCCCAAACACAAGCCCCAACCAACCATACACACACACACACACACCCTCATATACACACATCCATCCAGCGTGCACACACACCAATTATTGGTTTCTCTGTCAGTTTGTTTCTGTCAGTTTGTTGCATTTGAAAGGGACTTCTGGGGAGATGAGTTTGCTTTTTAATCAAAGTGGCCCAGCAGCCCAATTCTGAGTTTTTCATCCAGCCTACTTAGCATTTTTCCCAGTGTATTGGTGTGTGGTGTTTATGCTAAAAATGCAGCGATGCTCTGGAGTGGTGGGGAAGGGAAAACAACTTTAAATGTATGTTTCTGGACACTCGCACTTGGAATTATTGACTTTTTTGCTTCATGCCATATAAGCAATTTTCCCCTCATTGGCTCCTATGATTTGTTTACTGTACATGTTGATTATGTACATATGTTATTTATACCTGCATGTGTTACATCTGTCTGTCAGTGGTGATGAGAAATGCATGGAGGCCTTACTGGAATTTCTGGACACATTTTTTGACACGATAAAAATCGTTAATTTGATTTATTTATTAGCTTTATTGATTCTAACAGATTATTACATTTCCTACAGGCTATCCACACGTTTCCTTATTTCTCTCATCAGATAACAAACTAGGTGAGTGAGGTTTAATCAGCTGCAGCGATATGGGCTCAAATCCATTTTACAGCATCTGGGCTTCGCATGCAGCTGAAACCAGAACTCTCCTCTCCGCCGTCAAAAAATTTAATTTCATTAAAATTGTACTGTAACTAAACGCTGAAGTTTAGCCGGTGTCCGTCCGAGAAGCGGGGCTTCATGTTGTAGCCGCCCTACGTTTCGGGCATCCTGTCAGTTTTAAAATGCATTATTGATGAGACATGATTAGAGAAGCCCATACCAGTGCGTCTCTTTGAACATATTTCTCTGAATTAAGTGGAAGTTCGTATTTATATCTTGTTTCTTCCAGTCGGTTTTCAAAATAGCGAGTTGGATTGGTTCTGCAGGATGGTTTTGGGAACTCCAGGATGAGAGTAATACATTTTTTTTTAACTTTACGCAGACTCACAGTGAGCAGCAACACATACATGTAATAAATGTATTTAAGTTTAAAAAATAATAATGAAATCAGCAACCTTTAAAAAAAAAAGTCATAGCAGCATCACTTGCAGATTTTTTTCAGCCAAATCTAAGTGTGTATTTCTCCGGCCCGCGACTCCTGGCATGATGCAGATATTTCCGGTTTGACGGTCAGATGTAGTCTGATGGTTCCGCAGGCCCGCGGGGCTCTGTGATTAACTTTCACTGCTGATTCTTATTTTGTGTATCGATGCGGGAATGATAAGCATCCACCAGCGGCTGGTGAAGATTTATAAATAATTCCGGTGTGTGTGTGTGCGCGCGCGTGGATGTGGACGTGTGTGTATGCATGTGTGCGTGGGAGGGAGAATTGAGGAAACATTTCGCTGTCCAGCAGTCCAGGGTGCTGAATTTCGGGGGATTTTTAATGTTTGAGATGAATAAATATATGATTATATTAACATAAAAACCGCACATACGCGAGAGATGATAATATGGAAGTAGAAATAACAACAACAACGATAATATAATATAAATAATAGGCTAATAATATTAAGAATATTTTTCCCCCTGAAAATGACTATTTCCATGTTTTATTTATTTTTTATTTAAGGATCTTAATTAGCCTTAACATAGGTTTTTCATATCTCTAATTAACTGGGACTCTCTTTTTCTTTCTTTTTTTCTTTAAAATAATTTGATCATATTTATCTTTATTCATCCTTACTGATCTCTGATAATATAGGAGAAGCAAAATCTAATCATGAAGTCAAATTCAAAAAATAACAGTGTAACACCCAGCAGGCCTGCTATCAAACACACACACACACACACACACACACACACACACACACACACACACACACACACACACAGCACGTCACACTCCGTCCTGCAATAAGCACATTTATCCTGTAATCTCTCGTGCGCGCATGAGTTTGTTTGTCCAAGGCGCGTGCGGCGTTCACTTTGTCTCGTGCTGTGCGTTCATACAGCCTATGAGTGCTATGTATTTACAGCCTATAAGACTCTGTGATGCGCACGTGGCGGGGAAGGCCCATCTCCTCTCCTCTCGCGCACATGAAACAAAGATGCAGTCACAGGTTGGCAGAGGAGAAGAAGACGTCTTTTGTTTTTTTTAATTTTAAACAGAGAATATGACTCGTGTTAACTCCACGCAGCAGCAAATATACTGTCTGTTTAAACTGAGTGTAAACGCGAAATGAATATTTAAATGGCGGCTGTGTGCTACATTATTGATAAGAATTGAAATCGCATATTTAACGTGAGGCTTGACACAAACGAAACAGAGAGGCTATAACGGAAATGCGTATGTGCCCATAACAGGACTTAAAGTTTAATTTCTTACTGAATATCAGTGACAGACGCTCCCTCTGTCAAACCGTTCAGGTCCCCGGTCATGATCAATAAATAACAACGAAGATATGACAGGGACTTATATTCTTTTTCTTTTTTTTTTACAGTCTAATATTATTATTTATTCATTTGATCTGGACCGTGGCAAGGATAAAATAGGCCTGTCTTCTTCTTCTTCCTCTTCATCTTCTTCTTCTTCTTCTTCAGTCTAAAGAAGGGTTTCCCAAGATCTGGGATTCCTGTTGTGTAAATATTGATATCGCTTGTTATGGCTTTCATAATTCATGCCATTGCATTTTTCATTGCGTCTGGAATTCATCCAGTGGATCCTGTATCGGTTTGTATAAATACACCACACGTCTATATGATAATACGAATACTAATCATGATAATAATTATTTACAATCTACCATATCTTCTCGACTGATTATTTATTTTCGTTTCTCATTATTGTCCTTACAATGAAAAGCAATGATGCGGTGGTGCTGAGTGAGCGGTGGCACCGTCGTCCTGCTCTCCGCCCATTAAGCCTCATAAGCCGGCCGTTTGATCACGGCCTTGCCCGCCCCCGATGCTCATTAGGCCTGATTAGTTATACAATGTTCCTAATTACGACTGCCATGTTTTAATTACCGCCTCATATGCATAATGTCGTCACCCACCCTCTCCCTCACCTCCACACACACACACACACACACACACACACACACACACAGACACACACACACCAGCCTCCCTCATCGCCAGTCACCCATTCAAACCAAGTATTCTTTAATCATTATTTCCCGGCCTTCTGGTGGATTTAGTTAGTGTGACCTTTGACCTCCCCATGTTACATCAGAGGAAGGAGATGAGTGTACCGCTATTGTTATTTCTGTTTGTGTTTTGTTTGTAGCCTATCATGTCACCCTGTGATCAACTTTCAACTAATACACAATGACTTGCACTGTGGGGGAAGAACGCAGCTTAGCAACATGTTCTTTTAGTGTGTGTGTGTGTGTGTGTGTGTTGCCTGCCCAAAAATGAACACCCCTTCAGACGTCTGAAACGCAGGATTTATCTGCAAACGTCGCTGATAAATATTGCATTGACAGAATTGAACACTTCCACTGTGTGTCGGCAGCCTCTGTGTGTGTTTGTGTGTGTGTGTGTGGCTGCCAGCATGAACTTGGTTTTCATCTCCATAACAGAACACTAACGGGGGTCGATACCCCTCAAGATACAATAAATAATATCTGGACAAAAAGAAAATAAGAAACACACAAATTAGATGGGGTAGACCCCCCCCCCCAAAAAAAAAAAACCCACACACATCTCCTTTTTTTAATCCTCAACACACACACACACACACACACACACACACACACACACACACACACACCCTCCCCTCAGTCTGGTCCTGTTCCAGCCACGTTGTCAATATGCAGCCGGCTGCCCCATGCACCACTGCAACAGAGCTGTGTGTGTGTGTGTGTGTGTGTGTGTGTGTGTGGTGGGGGCTATGCTTGCATTAGTGTGTGTGTTTGAGAGAGAGAGAGAGAGAGAGAGAGAGAGAGAGAGAAAGCCATAGTAATGTAACAGAGGGCTGATTCTCCAAGGCCCCAGCGCTGCACTCAAGACTTGGAGCTTCATTAAAATTTCATTGCCGCAGCGCTCGGCCAAGGTCTATTTATGAAAATGCGCTTCCTCGCTTCATGGAAAACACAAGCCGGAGAGGAGTGGATGGAGTAATCTGAAAGAGAGTGGAATTAACAGCATCTACCGCTTATTCGTATAGATTCTGGTCCCTTCTGGGCACCTTGTGTGCTATCACAGGCAGTGCTAGGCTTACCATGTGCCGGTGAGGGACCAAAAAACTGTAGAGACCACTTTCCAGCTGACTTGATGTGTATATCTTCCCCCAGTGCTGAATGAGACTGAATTGCTTATTTTCAAACCAGAACAGTTTGTGCACAAGGCATAGCAAAGGGTCTGGAGTGTTGCATTGAGGCCCATTTTTAAAGCTCTCTATTTCTGTATCCGTACCTGGGAAGATTTTTTTGTACAAATGCACCCCGTGAGCATGCAACAGAGAGGAGACGAAGCAGATTTGGTCTATTTGTCCAAATGAAGTTCTCCTGTCTGGTGTAGACACCACAATGTGTTGAACATCAGGGAATGTTTCATGCAGAGAACACGGGAATCTCAAGTTATGACTGAACATCTTCATCCATTCTTGTCTCCTACAAAACATATTTATGTACTTACTACCTCTTTGCCATGGTTGTCATACATAGACAACGATGTGGAGGAGGTCTAAGCACATGACTAACGAGACTTATTGATAATTACCTTTTTGATATTTAATCTGGACAATCTCTACGTGCTTTGAGTTCCACAAACAACCCAAAAAACATGCTTTCATTTCCAGTAGAATATATTAGTGTAATATTATAAAACAGAAGGAATACCTTAAGTGTAACAGTTTGCAGATACATTTGATAAAAACGTCTCATTGTTATGTGAATTTAAAAAAAACACCCTGATCCTGACATCAGAATTTTTTCTACAGAACCAATTCAGCAAAGCAAACAGACATTAAAACAGGAACTTTCAAGTTTACGGAGTTTTAGTACAATTACATGTTATGATTTCAAAGAATGTGTCCAGTTTTTTCAGGATTTCTTGGGTCCAAAAAGCATGAAATGTCCACCTGTTCTGAAATTCAAAAAATATTCTTTAAAAAATACCATTAACTTCCACTTGAGGCCATCAACTCAGCATTATAATGATCTGGGTGACGTTTTTCAGTAACTAGAAATTTGAAGAGAATTCAGAATTCAATCTCTGGCTTGTGGATGTGAAATTACAGAATTAGGGATGTTGCACTGAGAGAAAGGGTTCTTTGTTTGTTATCAATAGTGTTCCCTTTCCTGCACCCATGTCAGTAAAACCTGACCCTGGCTCTACACTGACAACAATGATGGAGGATGGACTTAAATCTGTCCTATATGTTGTGTAAGAGCTGGAGCAAGAGAAAAATGAATGGATGTGAAGACCAAGTAATCAATTCAGATTCAGGTGCAAAGACTGACAGCCAAGGCTGGTTGCCATACTTAATTAGTATCAGCCACGTGAGTTAAAATCACTTACCTGTCAGCAGCATCTCTTTTTCTTTCGCCCACAGGTAATCTGCTTTTAATGCGATCAGCACATGGCCTACTTAAGTGTGAACATGTTGGCTTCAGAGCCCTCTTCACTGTTGCAGACGTTTGATATTTTGAGTGAGACAAAGTTGCTCTTGTGATTGGCTGTTTCTCCAAACAGAGTTTTTAGACAAGGGAGTAAGGTTGGAAAGGTCACGAAACAAATGTAGCTACATGGAGTAAATTAACAGTTAAACTGCCTAAGTTTGGGAAATCCTTTGATAATTCAGGAATGAGTCAATGCTTCTTGATGTCATTTTTGCCTTGCCTATGAATTGAGAGGTGTATGGCTTAGATTGCATCAGTTACATCAAAAATAGTTCAATGGATGCTTTAGATGTTTCAAATTGCATTTTATTATCTGCTCCTTACCGGTGTTAACAGCTTCTGTGTTGGAGGGGGTCAGAGTTTATGGTCTTGTTGATGAGGTCAGCTGCAGATAGGAGGAAACTGTTTCTTGTGGTGTGAGGTTTTGGTCCTGATGGACCGCAGCCTCCTGCTAAAGGGGAGTGGTTCAAAGAGTTTGTATCCGTTGTGGGAGAGGTTGGCCACATTCTTTCCTGCCCACCTCAGGGTCCTGGAAGCGTAAGAGTCCTGAAGGGACGACAAATTGCAGCCATTCACCTTCTCCACACAGCAAATGATACGATGCAGTGTGCCCTTGTTCTTGACAGCAGAGCACCAGATGGTGATGGACGACGAGAAAATGGACTTGATGATGGTAGTGTAGAAGCGCATCATCATTGTCTTCAGCAGGTTGAACTTCCTCAGCTGCCACAGGAAGTATTTCTTCTGCTGTGCTTTTTTGATTTGATGATTGAGGTCCTGGATGATGATGAAGCCCAGGAAGCAGAAGGACTCCACAGTGATGACCAGGGAGTCACATAGGGTGATTGGGGCAGGTGGGGCTGCATTTTTCCAGATATCCACAACCATCACCACTGTCTCTAGAGTGTTTAGCTCTAAGCTGTTCTGTCTGCACCAGGTCACCAGATGGTCAATGTCCCACCTGTAGGTGAACTCATCCCCACCTGACATAAGGCTGGTGTCCACAAACTTCAGGAGCTTCATAGACAGGTGACTGGAGGTGCTGCTGTTGGTATATGCAGATGGAAAAGGACGGAGCCTTCAGGGGAACCCATGCTGATGGTCCAAGAGTAAGAGATTTTTTTCCTCAGCTTCACATCCGGGCAGGAAATCGGGATAATGGTGTTAAAAGCACAGCTGAAATCCACAAACTGGCCTCTGACACAGGTTACTGAGGGGTCCAGGTGAGAGATGAAATGGAGGGCCATGTTGATTGTGTCCTCTACGGACTTGTTGGCCCTTTAGGTGAACCACAGGGCATCCAAGAGTGGGTCAGTGATGGTTTTGAGTTAAGTCAGGTGGTCCTTGTTTTTTTGGGAACGGTGATTATTGTGCAGGTCTTAAAGCTTACCAGTACATGGCATGTCTCCAGTAAGGTGACTGTTGTCTCAGTTGCAGTTATTGGAGATCAGAGTGGATGACTGGACATACCAAGCATCTGACTTGGAGAGCAGAGAACCTGGTTAGCATCACATCTCGTACCAGCAGCCAACCATGACTGCGATCTTTCTGTAACCTTAACCAAGTAGGTTTAGTTCCCCAAAACTTAACCAAACCTTAACTGTAGAAGTGACGGATCAGAAAATACTACTCAAGATATAATGTCTCAAAAGAAGTCAGTGTCAGACTGGATCATGACAATCAGGGTGCCAATTACTGAAGACACTTTCCTTGAAGTCAGACATTCAATTTGGGTTTGGGGGTTGAGTCCAACGAACGAAGTACAGTAACTTGTGATTTGGTCCTTTGCTTGGGCCTGCACCAGACAGGCTGCACCTCACGCCTTTCCCACTGGCAGCCATCAGAACATAAGCACACTGGCTGACTGAAGTTTGGGGATGAGAGAACAAGTGTGTGTGTGTGTGTGTGTGTGTGTGTGTGTGTGTGTGTGTGTGTGTGTGTGTGTGTGTGTGTAGGTGTGCGTAGGTGTGCGTGTGTGCGTGCATCAGCCCTCCACTGGTTTGAGCTGAAGGGGAAGCTGCAGTCTGATTTGCTCTTGTTTGGATCCGACAGGAAAACACAGCAGAGGGAAATGAGGCCTCTTGTTTCTTAATTATTTAAATCAAACAATTAACTACGGCTGTCCTGGGAAAAGCTCTTTTATCCGCTCATCCACAACAACAACAACAGCCACTATCCTGGGTGGAGTCTGGAGGAGGACAGATCACATGGAAAACACCAACCAATCGAGGAAAACACAGAGTCTTTTTTTTTTTTTAGTTTTTAATTATTAAACCAACTATTTTAGACTGTACAGGTGCTGAGCAGCGTGCAGGCCGCAGCTAGGCTCCTGAAAAACAACAGCAAAAAATACAAAACTACAGCATCCAGTTGTTTTAGTGTGTTTTCTATCGAATATCACCACAGAGGTTTGTCCAGTGAAACTTACAGCAACATCAAAGGTGTGTTAAATCAACTTGAATGTTCTCTTCATCAACTTTCTCTCATAGAAAATAAAATGTTTTTCTGTTCTTCATCACTCAGTGTGTTTTACAGGCATTTTGAGTAAGCTAGTGGTAACATGGTGAAGGCCGACCAAAAGGAAAGGCTACAAAAGCCATTTTATAAAAATATTTAATGTTACAATGGACAGAAAAATAAAAAGAAATTAAGTCACATTAAACAATAACTAACTTCTACCTCCCTATAGGAATATTTAGGAACATTAAAGCCTATTATAGTTTATTTTCTGTGCTGTACAATTTGCATCCTATCACTTTGTCTCAGGAAAACTTGATACTCTGTTCACATTGATTACACGGTCAATTATATATAATTTATAGGCTTCAACTGGAGAGCCTCTCAACAATTAAACTTTGATGAAGCCATGTACTACATTCTTTGTTATAGACCAACATGCCAGCCACTGTCTGAGCAAAAAATATCTGTAAATATTGACTAATGCACAGTACAGAAGGTTTTTTAAATTATGAGAATGATGCATCAATAAACTGGTGAAACATTCAGCAAAATTGTAATTATAGTGTTAAACTGAGCAAACTTGATTATTTAAATTTCAATTGAATTAATATTAGTCAGACACTTTTAAAATACCAGGTGAAAGTTCATACTTTTTAGAGTATGATACAGAGCATAACTTATTTAAAGCTTTTCTTTATTTACCAGCAACTAATTATCATTATTATTTTTTTAAATCTAAATTTTAACTAATTAATTAATTATTGGTTTAGTTTGATCTTTCTTTGCTGTCATATTAAGTCATCTCTGCGTTTTGTTTTGTTTTATTTGATATTATTTTATTTTATTCTATTCTATTTTTTAATTTTATTTTATTTTATTTAATTCTAGTCATTGATTACTGCAGAAAGATTCCTGGATCTCCCTCTGTTGTTATTATTTATTTATTTATTAATTTATTTATTTTCATAGGAAGATGATGTGGAAAAGTCCCTGTTGCAAAGGTTTGCCAAGTCAAAATATGACCTGACTCTCCATGCAGATATAGGTTGTCCTTATGAAAGTTTTTGAAGGTCCAAATATTCTGTAGTCTATATTAAATCATAAAATCTTCATGGAGAAAACTGTTAAAAGATTGCAAGGAGTCAGTGTTTCTTTGCAGAATTCTTATCCAAACCACTGGAACAGGCTTCATACCTTCAGGATTAGACCCTAAAACTCTTCTATAAAATCCAAAATGATGCAATAATTGCATCACAGCTCTTCAGAGAATTAGTCCACCCTAAATCGAAAAGTCTGTTTTAATCATCCAACCGGAGAGAGAGAGAAAAAAAACTAACGCCACCCCTGACAGAAAGAAAAATAAACACTAATAACTGTATAATATTCAGCTGTCGTGTGGCTGGTGACCTGCTGCGGGCTCCTTCGTGCAGCTCCGCGCTGGGACCCGCGCTGCTTTAAAAGGCCTGTATTGGGTTGCTCCGAGGGGGATCAGGGCCCGAGCTGCTGTTGTACGACAGAGAAAAGCAGCTTCTTAACAAACACACGCAAAAATCAATAGTATCATAACAGCCGATATTTATTATTCATTAATAACGAGTTTATGGGCCGAAACCACCTGCTGAGCTGAGGAGAGAGGAAAGGAAAAATACTGATATGAATAAAAAATACTATGAGTGTGTCCTATATATATCTAAAGACAGACACATCAGTAATTCCAACACTGGTTTAACCTCAAGACTAATGTTTGATGTTTCAGTGGAAACCTTCACCTTTACAGTCATCTCATGATTAAAATTTTTGCCTCTATGCTGCCATATTGTGAGACTGCATCAACACTGTAAAAAGTGAGAGCTGACATGTGCTTTTATTTAGCAGGTAAATCTTGTATGTGTAAGGTCTGGGTGTGTCATGTCCACCATGTGCAACATGCACAATTAATTCTAACTAATTCTGCCTTCATAGGATGTTTTAGTTTCTATTGTTAAGCCTCATGTATCACATAAAACACTGAGTATCTCAAAAGGTGCTCCACGAAATGTTTTTTAATTGTAATGGACAGATGTGACACTGCTTTGCTATTTGTTGTTCTCTTGACCTCTTCACTGAGCTTTGGGTGTGTGAGTGTATCATGTGAAAGAAATGTCACAGAGCCAAATATAAGGCTGATAGTTCACTCATGAATTAATGAATGAAACTGACACTTTGAATTTGACGCCAATGGACAGAAACATCTAAATGTCCAACTGGATTCATGTGTTTGAGAGTTCAGAAAGGTTTCCCTCATGTTTCTACAGTTAATTAATCTTGCAGAAGAAGAATTATCAGGGATTAGCAACAACCGAATAAGAAACAATGATGTGGTTGTGACTTCTTTTTATAATTTGAGGGTTTTGGAAACCTGAGGAGGGTTTAAATTCTCATATTTACACATTTAAATTAATAAATAGCAAACTGATTTCTGTTATTTAGACACAAAGATAGATAGAGAAGTCAGTGTTCCTTTCAGAATTTCATTTGTGAAGTGTGGAGACCACTTTAAAACACAATTTCATGTGGGATTGCATTTAAATAAACCATAATGGAACAGTTGCGTGAATAGAGAAATGTCAGGGTGTGTCAGGGGGGCCATGACCTCAGTGTTTCTAAAATCTTGGCTCAGGCCCTGTACATGTTTTTGTTATGTTGGAGGGGGGGATAAGACAGGTCTCTAGAAACCTGGTCTTACTGTATTTGATGAAATCAGGACAATATTTTTTTTTTACTCTGCCAGCATGTTGCCTACAGCCATTGGAGGTTTAGGTTTTAAAGGTTCATGCCATAGTTCACTTTCTACGTGCCGATACCTTGGTTAAATCTATCTATTTTTGTTTATAACAGACTTTCTGTTTTTTGCTTTACAAGTTTTCTAACTCTGAAAAGCAGTGTCTCTTTATCGGCTCCGCCCTCTGAGCTTTCTGCCTCAGAGAAGCGTTTGCTCCAGCTAAAAGCATCAGATACGAGGCCCTGCCTGCGTATTCCTTCATACGATAGAGCCGTGGAGTCTTCATAGCAGGCAAAGCTGATCAATATTTGAGTCACTCAAGTATCAAATCCTATTCATCACCGCTGGGAAGCAGCTTTCAGACGGACCTCCTTCACCTCCAGGCTTCTCCTGTTTCAGAGCAGCAGCTGCTCTCCTCATGCGCACAAACACACCGACTGTATCCGAGAGACTGAGACACAGACGGGCTGCTGCTCCAAGCTCAGGTTGCAAAGTCCATTAAAGCGAGAAAAAAAAAGACTATTAACACCTCTATCAGCAAACAAGGGCCTAATCTGCGGTGTGATGGTGATAAAAATCTCACCAAAGGTATCGATTTATATGCAAAGAATATATTTTTAAAAGATTTCTATAAGACGCCCCAAACCTGCCTTTTTGTATATTTCCATTTTAATTTTCCCCAAAGAAAGGCTGTGAGAGAATGAAGTAAAACGTGCACGGTTTATTTCAGCTTCTGTCGCTTACACAGACACATTTAAAGCACACTTTCACAAATGAAATATGATTTTTTTTTCTCCAAAATAAATTAAGTTCAAATAAATAATAAGGGCAATATAAAGAAAATAAAACAAGTGTTGAAAAAATATGTATAAATAAGGCCGACTATTTCCCTTCATCGGAATATCTACAAAGTGCGCTCCATAAAGGTGTCAGTGATAATAATAATAATAATAATGATAATAATAATATGCAAATGATTCATTTCCATGAGGACACAAAGGGGGGAGATAAACAACTTAATAATAATAATAGTAATAATAATTTGATTGTCAAAGCATCCTTGCAGTGAACTTGAACATACAACAGGTTTACACATCAGTGAGTTCTCTATAGGCCTAATTCACCATTAAACCGGTGGAAGAGGAAGAAAAATAAATAAAAACACATTAAAAACAAACAAAAAATGAACCTACTCGTCTTTTTTTAGCGTGTGTGTTTTTAAATCACCATGAACGTGCCAACACTTGCGTAATGAGGTAGCCACACAGCTATACCGTGTGAATGTGTGTATTCGTGCGTGTGTTTTGTGTGTGTGTGTGTGTCTCTCTCTCTTCTTCTTATTGCAATGCAGTCACTTTTTGGAGGGGGTTGTTTTCATATTTGTGGAGCCATTTACGCACAGAAAACACCCCCTCATGAGTCAACCATGCAATTACAGTAGTTATTGTGCCTCATAAATCAGCCACAGACCGACATGTTTATGCGTCTTTGCGCGATCTGTTCCCCAAAAACTTGCTGAATTCCCGACAGAAACAAACACCTGGGAGAAAAGACAGCGAAAATTCAATAGCCTACATTTCAATGAGCTTTTTCCACACAAGGAGGTGCAACATATTCACAAATATGTACAATGATAAATATAAAAAAGCTATTCCGACTAATTCGATTCCCGTCATTATTATGCGTATTTTTTGTACAATAATTGCCATATGAATGAATGGGACGGAGCATTGTTCCCCTTCTTTTTCTGCCACCGTGGTGATCACCTTCTCCCGTGTCTCGGAGAGCATTCTGTGGAGAAGCATACACATTTGAGAGTCTCAAGTTTTTGGACAGGGTCTCAGTCTTTCTCCCAGTCCCGGTGCTCCGTCTCCACTGTCAGATTTTTATTTAAAAAAAAAAAAAAGGTACACCGTTGAATCCGGTTGTTTGTGAAGCTGCGTGAGGCTGAACCTTCCCAGAAACAATGAAAGCAGTTCCCGGTGATATTAAGTGGAGATTAGTCGTCAGGTGTCCAACATCCAAACCTCTCAGCGTCTCTACAATACAGCTGAAACACTCCAGAGACGCGCAAGTGTTTCTTTGCATATGTGCTTCCTAAAGCAAACCGCTGCTGCCTGTGTTGAATACTTTCTGTGAAAAAAAAATGTTTCCACAACTGGGATTCTGGCACTGGTGCAAAAACAGGACTGTGGATGCTGCTCCTTTGCACGGTGGACAACACTGGAGTTCATCTTAACAAGACATTTAGTCCATTAGTTAGTCAGAGAAGTAACGAATTCAGCCATGAGGTTTCATTTCAGGAATTCTTGAAAACAAAAATCACTTAATGAGCTATTTAAGGGGGAAATCGACTCGTTAAGAGATTAAATGACTTGTTAAGATTAATATATTATTTTAAGTGCGCGCCTACAGGGCCCTGGCTGTGTGGCAAACAGGTCCAGCTCCAGTCACAACAGGCACAACGGTGTACCTTGTTTTATTTTCTGACAGTGTGCAGCAGCAGCTTGTCTCTGATTTGTCTTTTTGTAAACGAGCAGAGACCCGCAGGTTTCCCCGCAAGCTCTTAGTGCGTCGCAGAAAACTTCATTCGTTTCTGCTTTTGCCTCTGATTGCAAAACCAAACCCGGACCACGTTCTTTTTCAGGTCCAGTTTCTCGGCGATTGCAGCGATCTTCTCCGACGAGGGCCTCGGCTGCACGGCGAAATAAGCCTCCAGGGAGCGCTTCTCCGGGGCCGCGATTGACGTTCGTTTCCTCTTTTTGTCGCCTCCGTTGAAGATCTCCGGCTTGGACATCTTCTCCCTCTGCGCCCGCTCCGCTTCCTCCAACCAGGCCTCCAGGATCGGCTTAAGGGCCACCATGTTGTTGTGCGACAGCGTCAGGGACTCGAACCTGCAGATGGTACTCTGGCTCAGACACCCGACCCCGGGGATCTTAAGGTTGGCTAGAGCCGAGCCCACGTCCGCCTGGGTCACCCCGAGTTTGATCCGCCTTTGTTTGAACCTCTCGGCGAACGACTCCAGCTCCCGGGGATCGGGCTCCGAGTCTAAACCGCCGGACCCCAGGGAGCTGTGGGGCAGCGCGTGCGGGTGCATGTTCATGGACTGCTGATGGTGGTGGTGCTGCATGTGGTTGATGGCCGACATGTGGGCGGCGTGGGCGGTGTGCGAGGCCGTGGAGCAGACGTCCGAGCCGGGCATGCCTCCCAGGGAGATGCCGGGTGTGAGGTGGTCCAGCAGGTCGCCCTCCAGGCCCTGTGCAGGTTGGTGGTGCGCCGGGTGGTGGTGGGAGGTGAGCACCGATGGGTGGTGCAGGTGTGCGGAGGAGGAGGTCGGGGTGCAGGTCATGCTGGTCATGGTGGTCATGGTGTGGTAGGTCGCGTCTGGTTTGAACGGATGGCTCTTCTGGGCCACAATGTCCACAGCGGCCAGAGCCTCGGCTCTCTGCAGCAAAGTCTCATCAAAGCCGGCGAAGATGTTCCCCTGAAGCTGAGAGGAGAGAGTCAGGCCGGTTAGAGCAGGAAATGGGACAGAAATGAACACACTGACTTCATGTTATCATAATTAATCAATTAAATGTCTCCAGTGCGCCTTCACCATGCAACCTTAAGATCATCTTAAATGTGGATTATTTTTCTTTGTAAAGACTTTCATGTTTAAATCTGTGGAAAATATTAGAAACAATCAACATTTTTTAAATTAATTTAATTCAAATAATTCAAATAAAGAGCCGGTGTAAAAGAAAAAACTAAAGTCTGCTCACAAAACGAAAAAAAATAACGATTAATTTAATATCAGGTGAAGTCATTCATTTTTTACACATTAAATATAACAAAATTTTGTATTATTTCACAGCATTTTCACACGTTTCTACCTGCGAGTCAAACTATAAAAATCAAGATGTAAATCAGCTTTCTAAGCGTTGATATTTTAGGTTACAACTCAACTATGTACAGGGGGTTCCACAGATTCAATACACACATAACAAAATTAATTTTCCTGCAACTTCCACTAAACTTTGTTTCTAACTTCTCAGACAATCCAACGCAGCTTGGACATCACTGAATCCGCCCAACGTCCAGAAAGTGTGTCAGCGTGGATGGATATTCATTTAAAATTAATATTTACGATCTCCTGAATAATTTCTGCGGACAATGAAATGAGACGAGTTTGAATATGAATGGGACAATATGAGATAACACGCGCTTAGAGAATCCACGCCGCCTCTTTTTCCGTTTCCTCCTTCATCTTTTATCTTCTCTGACTTTTAGCAGCATCACTCACACTTGGCCTGAATGCAGGATTTGGGTTCCCAGGGAGGCGTTTGTGCGTCTTTACGCACCGACTTCCTGCCTTGAGCAATCAGATTGGCTTGGCTCCTCTTTGTGCTGCGGGTGCTTTCTGATCTATCCTGTCATATCCATATTTCAGTTGTCTCAGATATTTGATTCTTTTTTATATTTAATCGATTTCGTTGTCTTTTATGAGTTACAATTTTGTTTTGTTTTTTATTTTCCCTGCTGCGTCCAAATCGAGCACTTTTCTTGTTCTCTGTTTTCTGGTAATTAAATCGGGAATTTGTGACTTTTGAAAACACAATTAGTTTCATGTGATTTTTTTTAAAAAATAACAGGTTCAGCTTTAGTCTCGAAAGTGATGTGGCCTGCAAATTTTAACTGAAACACATTAAGGCACATACGGGACTGTGCGTCTGTGCGCCACGTTTATCATTTAGCAGCTTGCCTCTGTAAAAGTTATCAAATGGACCTGTAACATTTTGGCAGCCATGTGTATTTTCTCCACAGTTTCCTCTGAAATATTTGGAAGTTTCGTTTGCAGATGTTAGGAGCTGCAGGAAGTCAGCAACAGCAGTGAAATTAATTTTGGACTCACCGATGGTGTGGGCAGACAGGCCCTGCGTATGGCCTCCGAGCTGGAGTGCAGAGGCGTGTATTTGGGCTCGTGGAGGATTGGGTGCATACTGAAAGGTTGCTTGCTGTTCATCGACATCATGATTGCAGAAGTGAGGGAGGGTCGTCCGTCGTCCTCGTTCGGCTCCGTGTTGGGAGATTTTTCTAAAAAAGAAACGCCTCGGAGAGAAAAACCTGCCGGTTGCAGACGCTTTGAATTAAAAACTCGCTCGTGTTCGGGCGATTCGGTCACGCTCGCTTTATAAAACACAGAAAAAGAGAAGGAGAAGTAACTCCTGGGCTCCTGCGGGTCTCCTCTGTCTCCTTTTCGCCTGTAAATGAGTTCTATAATAAAGATGCTCCTCGCCTCCAGCTCCTATATTGGACCACTGCCGCGCAGGCTCGTGCTTATTGGTGGATCCTCAATCCCTCCCTCTGGACGCCTCCGCCAATCAGGTGGAGCTCCCCGGATTGTACCCACGCCTCCGAGCGTGCCTGGCTCGCTGGAAAGGAGAGACAAGGAAGGATGTTGTGTAGTTGCACTGCTGAAAAAGTATTTGTTGAAATAACTGGAAATCAACACCTGAATAAAGTGGCACTACTGACCCACAGTTGGACCCAACAGGCAGCTGCACCAAGGACCCTGAAGGGTCAGCTGAAGCTGATGTGAAAATTAGACTTAAAAACAATTAAATCTGCATTAATGACCATTTAAAAGAAATATATCTTGCTCTCAGTGTCCCATAATGATCTAAACACTGCTTAATAAATATTTCCCCAAATATTTAGAGCTGTCTGAAAGTGGTTAAATGTAAATGCCTGCTGGAGGCTGAGAACTGGTGATTTTGGCTTTAAAACACTCAAAGAACATGAATTATTTAATGGCACATTTAAATGTATATCTGAGGCTGTTCTGCAGCCCTCTGGCACTCAGGATTAGATGCTGAAATATCAAGACATCATTTTTAGAGTGTTGCAGAGATCCTTCAAAGTGCAGCAGCAGAGCAGCAGACACATTATAGCCTAGCTGTATACTGTACGTTCCCCCGCACACTGAGCGTACAGTAACACAGTACAGTAATTCAGGCCACGATGATGATTACGCACAGCAAATGTGATTGGAAACAGACGGGAGAAGGGTGTGTGTGTGTGTGTGTGTGTGTGTGAGTGAGAGAGAGAGAGAGAGAGAGAGAGAGAGAGAGAGAGAGTTATTCAACTCAAATTATTAATTGATGGCAGACGCGCAGGAATTCCTCCGCCTGAACCCCATTCACTTTCTTGGCAATTAATACATTAATTAATTATGCTTCATTTACTTTGTGGCTGTAGTAAGGACCCCATCCCACACACACACACACACGGACTTCTCTCAATTAAAGAATAAACAGGCCTGAACGAGAACTAAAGAGCACAAGCAGCAGACGATGAAATATTTACCATGAACCGAGCGGGGTCAGCGGGGCAGCAGCTTGTCAATCAAAAGCGGGATTTCCGGCGGGCAGACATGCGCGCGATAAGACGGAATAATTATCCCCAATAATCACCTAAAGGCGCTCCCCGAGGGGGGGAGGGGTCAAAGGGTGGACGGAGTGGTTGACGGAGTGGGGGTCTCCAGGTAATCCCTCTTTGTGTGTGATTATGCGGCTGTTGCTACATGTGCAATAATAATAATAATAATAATAATAATAGTAGCATGTTTAAATCAAAGCTGTTTACAAAGTAATATTAAAAGCGTCTCTGTCTTATATTTGTGCTCTGAAACATTAATAAAAAAATAAGAAAAATAGGCAATCTTTTGCTTACAATGTTACAATCCTCTGATCTGGAATATAAAAACAACGTGTTTTACATGAGGTGTCAAGGATTAATAACTTTAGGGCAAAATAAAATATGTGTTGCCCTTAGCAGACCAGAGGAAACCTATAAAGGTTGTACATAAATATTGCATAGTATATGCACCATGGCACTGGAGGAGCACAGATTCTTCTTTAATCCTTGAATGTTCTCACAAAGGTCACATTAAATTTTACTGTAAATTCAGAAACTCAAAGCACAAGATGAGTTTATTTATGACAACACCAGCCATTTAAATCAGATGAATCATAATGCAGGTGCCTTTGGTTCAACAGTCTCAAACTACAGACTTCATCACTGCACAAATTCTGGCATATGTGACCAAAACTATGTGACTGTGAGGAAGACTTCTTTTTAACTCATGTAGCCTCTGTTGAGGAATCCATTGCCTTTCTTGTGCACTTTCATCTTTGTTTGTTGGCCATTAAAATGCACCAACTGAATTCTAAACATTGCAGACATAAACTGAAACAAAAATTCTGAACAAACTGTACACTTACTCAAAGATGTTTTGCAACAGGTGCATTTTCCTTTCGACTTTATCAAGATACTTTTATCAAAGCAAAATCAAATCAATTTTTATTTACAAAGCACATTCATACAAAGTAATCTCAATGTGCTTTTACATACATGTTTGAATTAAAAACAAATTAAGTCCTGAGAGTAATTCATCCCTAGCCCGCCCACCTGCACACATCCCCAGAAGAAACACCAGAGCAGGGAAGAAGAGACACAGAGAGAGAGAGAGAGAGAGAGAGAGAGAGAGAGAGAGAGAGAGAGAGAGGCACTAACTATTCACAGGCCTGGGATAACAGGTAGGTCTTAAGATTGACTTTAAAGGATGACACAGCTGCAGAGAATCACAGATCATCAGGCAGTTTGTTCCAGAGAGTGGGACCATAATGACTGAATGCACATTTTGGATCATAGGCACAGACAGGAGATCAGTGTCTGATGATCTGAGGTAGAAATGAGAGAAATGAAATCAGTGAGAGCTAAGGAGCTAACAAAACAGACTTATTCTGACCAAATTAAAGACATTTTTTCAATTTTTTACAGTTCAGGAAATTGTGTGTTTGATGCTCAGGACTCTCAAACCCTTCGTTTCATATGTGTCCCCCCACTGTTGAAACAAAACCTTTGCCCATGAGGGGTGATTAATTGTCCAGCATCCTGGATGTTGTTCGACTGTATACTTTTGATCTGTGCTTCATGATTAGCCCAAAAATAATGTTTGAAAATGTGAGTCCTTATCAAGGTCAAGGTTGCTTTTATTGACCTTTGAAGGAGACAACTGTCTGGTACAAAAACTGCAGGTATCCTACAACATAACACAAAAAAAACACACAAAAAAATTATGCTTACATTTGTAACTAACTACATAAATTAATTTAATGTCATTATTTGTCATGAGCTAAAAAAGTCTTTTCAACTTTTATTTTCAACCTACATTAAATACACAAGAACATTAGATGAATGATTTTCTAGGACCCACTGAGGGTTCACGCCTTTTAAAAATTACAGTGTATTGGGAAAAAAGGATCCAGTCAGAATCATAAAATGCATGATGACTGTTTTATGGTTCTCCTGACAGTAGCAGCTCAAGGTGCATCAGGCCGGACTGTGTTAGGTCTTGCTCCAGCTGTAACTCTGCCTCTCGGTCTGCTGTCCTGGTTGAAACTCCAGCTCACCAGCTCACCGGCTTGCCGACAAAAAGAGCAGCAGTGTCGGTGTCAGTCAGCAGGAAACCTGAGTGAGGCCCATTGTCCTGCTGTAGTCATGGCCCTCCAGAGGGTCCCCAGCACCCGCTCATCAAATATACATCACCCGCCTCTGCTGGGACGCCGGCAGGCAGGACACTCCTCTGGGAAGGCGACACCGGACAGACAACATGCAGGGAGTCCAGCTGGGGTTGGAGGGAGGAGAGAAAGAGAGGATGAAAGGATGGAGGAAAAGAGAAGGGGGGAGAAAGAAGAGAGAAGCAGTCAGGATAGAGGACGTTCAAACTTTAAGGTCATGGCTTATTTCAGGAAAAAATCATTTCAGGGCAGTTTATTTGAAATTGGACTGGAATTGATTTTACTGCACAAGTATGTAATAATTATTTGTTTTCTGTTTATTATGTTTATTATGAGTAAGATTAAACATAAATATGAGTCAGGAACTCTGAAATCCAGTGTCCTGTGAGGAATGCATTCAAATGTATTTGTTTAATTTGTTAATTAAAAATTAAAGTCATGATGTTTCTGCAACTTTCGTAAATTCACCTAAGATGATAATGATGATAATATATGATGTAAAGTAATAATAAAATGTTTGCAGTGGTAGTTGAGTGGGCACCACAGAGCTTTTGTCGTGTTGACATGATAACAATACAGCGTCTTTTGGGGGTCACGTGACGTCAGATAACTCGCCCATCTCCCCCAGAGAGCAGGTAATTTGCGGTGCCCCCTATGGGTGACGGCGCCCTAGGCGTTTGCCTATACTGCCTATGTCACTGTGACCATATCATGAAGCCTTGAATAGTCAGAATTCAAAGTAGATAACAAAATCACAGAAATAAACATTCCCCACATGTTTATAAGGTTTTATTTGGACGCTTTTCAAAATAAGAGGGTAAAACAATGTACTGAATGTATGAACTGGAGTGAAAAACTAATCAACAGAGACAGAAATGTCTATTGAGGAGCTTACTGTTTACAAAAACACTTCTAGAAAACCTAAATTGATAAGAAAGACTGTTTTATCCCTTCAGACAACAGAGGAGCCATTTATCTGTACATTTACAACAGTCTATGGGGCCTGTAAGGAGTGTCATTGACTACAAGACCCATAAGCCATCAGGCCAATTACTGCTATTAATTGGCTGACGCCTTTTAAAATGAGGGAGGGCTTTTGTTTCAACACAGGCCCTTGTTGGCTATCAAGATCAAAGCAACAGCATTGGAAGCTCCTATTGGTTCAAGTGAAGTGTCAATCAAAAGGTCAGCAATTTGCCACTATTATGACAGTGAGGAGACCACATATTTATATGCAAATGGAAGAAACTATGGATAATATGTGGAAAAATATGAATGATTTGAAATGATTCAACAGCAGTTTGTGGATATCTATGGATGTAATAATGTGTTTGGACTAAATATTTTGCTGGGTTTCAATTGTCTCGACCTTTGGGACTGTATGAAGTTTGCATGACTGCATTTTTGTTTACATAATATCAATCAGTGGATTACAATGGGTTGAAACTTTTTGTTTGGTTTTTGTCTGACAGGAGTGTTTATTGAACCTGCTGTGGTGGTTGTATCTATAAATGGTTTGCGTCAATTGAGCAGCAAGCAGCGTAGCTTTTGAACAATAGGTCATATGAGTAAAACACTTTAACAACAGCAAATACAGCAGTTGTTTACATATTATAATCATCAAATAAAACCTAACGAGGTCCAATGGATGGGCCATCAGATTTTTAACCATGTTTTTATAGAAATACTAAATTTTATTCTGCTTCTTCTGTGTAGATATGTACATAAATTTATATTTATGTCCTTTACATAATGTATATTATATGTGGGTGTTAAAGGAAAAACATGCTTCATGTAATGTATGGATTATTTGTTTCCAAAGCATTTGTTGCATTTTGTTTTTATCAACACACCAACTTTGTAACCTCACCCAAGCATAGGTTTCTCTATGAAGAAGTGTATAAAAACTGGATGTAAATACATTTAATGCCCCTTGGCATAGATCCTAGAAGTCTCTGAATCTCTACTGGAGCAGCGTATCCTCATATGGTTTGTATGATCCATCCATCCCTCCATTTTCATCCACTTATTGCAGGGGCAGCAGGCAAAGTAAGGTATTACAGGTCCCTCTCCTCAGCAACATTTTCCAGCTCCTTCTGGGGGATCCTGAGGCATTCCCAGGATTTTGAATCCGTCAGCATGTTATGGGTCTAACAGGGAGCACATGGGAGCATCCGAATCAGACGCCCAAACCATTTCAACTGGCTGCTTTTGACAGGAAAGAGTAGTAGCTGTACTCCAAGCTCCTTCCAGATATCTGAACTCCTCACCCTGTCTCTAAGGCTTGGCCCAGCCACCTTCCAGGGGTTCATATGATATCTTACCTAGAGATATGCACATGGTTTGTATGATATGACTTTTCAGCATCATATCTTGCTAGTTACCCAATGACAATATGAATTGACATCATGCATGAAACTTAAAATAACTCAGTGCTGACTTTTAGTTTCATACAGGACATGAACCCAGGTCTTCTTGGTCCAAACCTCCCCACACAGACTTTGCCGCTCTTCATCCTATGTGACCTGCTTTCTTCTTCCGCTCTCGCTATATGAGGGTGAACAGCCTGCAGCGCATTGGTCACATGATCACAGCCTCCAGGCTCATGATTACATGGGTCACAAATGAATTATAGTACATTACTTTTTGTAGGTATAACAGCGGATGATTTGGCACTGAAATTCAACTAAAGTGTTTTCCTTGTTTGGGTGTTTGTAGCATTGTAATGTGTGTGTATGAGATGAGTGTTTGTGTGTAGGTGCACTAAAGACAGAAAAAAAAACAGTTTATTTGTGTGTATGAACAACATACGTGCATGTGTGTCTATGGTATGCACAGCTATGCATCGGTGACTGTGTGTTTGTGTGTTTAAAGTGCAGGATGGACTCTGAGGGATCAAACGTCCGGCGAAGCTTTCAGGGAGCAGAACATGGCCGCCACACTGCGTATTTCTGCCACATTTAGCAAATGGACACTGAAGTGCAGCCTTCCGCCGACATCCACCACGGTCTGAAGCTCACCTCCTTGCGTCGCCCTCGCCTCCTCCTCTCCTTCCCTTCTTTTCTGTTCACTCTTGTCCTCCTTTCCTCCGCCTCTCTGCTTCTTCCAGCTCTGAATTATTGATAGTGAGTAAAATCTGACGTTGTAAACTTTGCGACCATTCACCAAATCAGCCTCCGCTTCTCACCGAGGGGGCCCTGCCGAAGGGTAGGCGGTGTCTAACCACACACTTTTAATGTAATTGCCTGTAGAGTTCCTTGTAAATATTTCATTGTCTGCCAGTACAAATTAAAGACACGAGGCTGGAAGGAAAGGTTAGTTGGTTCGCTCGGGGAGAGATTCTCAGCACTTTACCTGCACCTGCAGGTTTGGAAAAGTGTTTTTTTTAATCTCCTTTCCTTGAGGAAACACACTGAGAGACTGTGGTAGACTGTCCTTCTGCTTGACTTAGCTTTGACTGATGATACCAAAGTCATCCATGTGTCACCAGTAGATCATCATGCTGTGTAGAATGATGGTAGATGAATTCCATGACCTAAAAAAAAGTGAAAAAAAAAGAAAAGAAAACTTGAGCTCTAAAGCTACATGATGGTCTTAAATTACATGCAGCTGTGTGTCAGTTTGATTGAGTGCAGGGACCATCAACCAATCACTAACATATACAAGTCTTGATATCTCAAAACTTGTACAGATGTTCCTCTAAACTTTGATATACCAAAACCAAAAAAGACATTCCCCCTGCTTCCTACATGTTTGTGTCCTGTGCATGTTGTGTTTTGCCTACTTTTATTGGTATTGGTAGGAGCAACAGTAAGAGTACTCATATTACAGACAACATAATGTTCAAACTTTCACCCTAATCTTTTAACAATTTTGTCCTTGAGTATTTGTCTTTATCTTTTTTAGAGCTTTACGTACGCACATAGACTGAGAGGCTGTTTACACGTTGCCAGCTATTTTCATAAACGGACATTTCACCGTCTCCGTTTTCAAAAAGATCTTTGTTTACACTTACCCATGTATATATACACAAGAGCATGCCAAACCTGTAGGTGGCAGTGTAACGAGAGGCTCAAGCCTTCCATGTATCCATTGTCACCATAGCAACATAGGTCGCACTTTTGACACAGGCGCAAGTTCTGGCGCATACTGTGACGTCGACTGCCTATAACTCCATTTATCTCCGTTTATCTCAGTTTACATGCAAACGTGCAACCGGAGTTTTCCAAAATCTCCACTCTGGCCGGAGTTTTTAGAAAGACTCGTTTTCAGAGGAGAAACCTCCGTTTGCGTGTAAACGAAGGGCACAAACGAAGGAAGATGTCTCCGTTTATCAAAATCACCGTGTACATGTAAACGGCCTCATAACAGAGAGTTGTCCACGACTCCACAGGTGACCATATGATAGTTGAATATAAAATCCTCAAAGGTCTGGGCACTTTGCTTCCAGGCTCACTAATCAGCTGCAAAAGCACACAGCTTGTGATCAATTAATCAACCAGGGAAGGCTTTGTCACTTGAGGCCTGATGCCAAAATTATCTGATAAAAAAAACAACTATCAAATTGTCATGGAGGATCTTTCCATCTCAGTCTCAGGGTGCTTTCAGACATAGGGTTCTTTTGTTTTGGTCTGAATCAGGGACTAATTTCTTTCCAAGGTTACAAAATTGCTTAATTACCTAGAGTTGGTTCATGTTCTCACGGCATTTATCAGTGGACCGGATTAAAAGCCTTGCACGAGAAAGCTGCTCTTGATTGGTCAGAATTTCCATGTGGGAAAAATCCAGGAAGTAAACAAATCGTTGAAGAAGAGTACACTTGCAAGATAAATGTGACACTTTCTAATGTCACAATGGAGGGACAACTACGCAGGTTGATTTTAGCGCTGCTCATCGTGGACTATATTGCTGTCATTGTTCATTTTAGTCAAACCATACAGTTTGAAAACGAGGTGCGGCTCCAACTAGAAAACAATGTTTTGATGCATTGGATGTGCTGAATGTGCATAGTAAGGCAGTACAGGAGGAGGCGCACATTAATAATCCTCCAGGACTGTAACATGCTCATGTTTAACCCAAACAGTCAGTACGTTTACATGCACAGTTTAATTCCACTTTTAATCGGAATGAAAGGCCATTCCGATTAAAAGTGGTCATGTAAACGGTCATTCCGATTGAAAATTAAATCCGATTAAAGGGGGTGGTTTATTCCATTTGTCATTCCGAATGAAAGAATTTTGTGTGCATGTATACACTCATTCCTCTTTAAATTCATTCCAGTCTTTCTGCGCATGCTCGTTTCCTTGCCCTTCTGGCGCGATGATGTATATAGCGCGCATAGCAACGGGCTGAAATAGAGCAGTCGGACTTGTTGCACTCACCGGTTTCCATTCGCCAAAGCACGGTCTTCTATCTCCCTTCTTCGACCTTCTACCTCCCTTCTCCTCCTCAACAGACGAAGCATTAGCAGAACAAGGTTGTTGTCGTACTGCTGCTTCAAGAATATAAGCAAAACAAGCCCGAAAAACGCACTAAGAAGGGCATCGTCAAGCATCTTGTTATCCGGAGCGAGGACTATACAGTGTTTTCTTCCGGTAAACGTAAACACGTAACATCCGCCTGCCCCCTATCCAATCAGAAACCTTCCCTGCCCCAAACCTTGCGCAGACCTGAATAAAGGCGATTGAACTGATCTCCCATGTAAACCCTCATTCGGAATGAATATTTCCCATGTAAACTACCTGGAAAAACTTTAATTCCGAATGATTTCATTCAGATTTATTTCATTGCGAATGAGAAGCTATCATGTAACCACAGCCAATGTGTCATGTGACTGCAGTTGGTTCAGATCCAGGTTGGAATACGTTCTCACCACAAACAAACCACACCAGAGTTCATTTGTAACCAGACTGAGACCACCTCTTCAAGAAGGTCTCAGTCCGGTTGTTTTGGTGCACACCTGAGTGTGATTGCTGTGTGCACACCTGCCCAAACGAACCGCACTTAGGGGGCAAATGAACTTGAGTTAAGCACCCTTAATCTCTATAAATATCTGCATAGGTTAATCAGAATCTGTGGGCAACGGCACAAGATTTTGGTATCAGAAGCGATCTGGTTTCCGTTTGTAGTCACAGAAGTGTTCACAAATCACATTCCAGGGTAGGTAAATTATCTATGTAGAGAGCAAAAAAGTTAGAATGCAGTGGTAGAAATTGTATCTCAGAACGCACTGGCTATCGTCTGATTTAATTTAGCTTTATATTATAATTGTCTGCATTCCTATGCAGATATGTATTTATTAAGATGAGCCAAATGATCTTCACATAGAAGAGGAAGTCTTGACTTGGGTATCTGCTGGCTACACTTGGCTAAGGTTTTAGTTATAAAACCATAGTTAATTTGCCCTACCAACAATCCTTCTACAACCTTAACCATACCACTGGTTGCCGAGTGCAGATTGTAGAAGTGAGAATTTGGAAAAAAAACACTGGCATTGAATGTAATTCGGGGCTTTTATTTGCGCAATCTTTCAATATCGGTATTCTTATCAGGCAACAGGACTGTGCAACCATGACGTAAACCTTTCCCATAATCCTGTTTTTAACACTGAAGGCAAAACCTGGGTGCAATATTGTCTAGATAATTTAGGCCTCTCCCCGTCGTGGTTTTTATGTGTGAGGTGTGAAGTGGCCAATCCTTTTAGTTAACTGAGAGTTAATGGTAGGATTAAGAGGGTTTACTTTTACTTGATACTGTTTGGAAACAATTTAATTTTCCAGTATTATTTTAGTTGCTTTATATTTATGATAGAGTCTCCAAACAGTCTGGCCATGCTCTATGCTCCAACCTGTAGCTGAAGGGGTTGTTACCGACATCTCTAACTCCATCTAATATGTGGCATTTTTGGCTGTCAGGTTGTTTGCGTCTTTGACTGCTCTCACCTCACATACTGCTGGGTTTTGCTCCTGTGCTTGCGTATTTGTTCGTCATCATGGTAGATGACTTTCTTATTTCTTATTCACGATTTCTACATTTTTCATGGTTACACCTTCTATTATCTCCACCTCTTCACGTGTCTCTCCCTCTCATCTCTTCTTTTTTTTTAATCTGATGTTGTGTCTGTCCAAGTGCTGCAACTGGCCTGCTGATGGGAAAAAGAAAGAGCAGAAGAAGAGAAGAGGGAGAGAAAAACAGTGAGCAAGAAGCAGAGATAGGGTATGACAGAATGAAAGAAAGACAGACAGTAAATGAGACAGAGAAAGAGAGAAGACATATTTTGGATCAATAGATTAACTGAGTGCTCATGTATTATGCATCTGAGCCCTGCAGCACTTGCACATAAAGGGAATGTTGGGCAGGATTGGCGTGTAAAAGCTTTATAACCGCGGGCCTGTTTACTCTGAGTGTACAAGGGGACTGCTGTCATGCCGAACCGAACCGAGATGAGACAGGATCCGCCTGGAAACAAATCTAAACCAACGCCCAGCAACATGAAGCCAGGTTCAACGTGTACCTAAACAAGGATTATGCTAAAATTCATATTAAATATACATATATATATATATATATATATATACTTGTTACACTATATAAACCTATAATCAAAATGCAGCTCGGATGTTTAAACTCAAAGACAACAATACAACCAAAGTCCTTAATTGTGAAATGATATGGAAACATTAGATCCTGCATGAAAATGTTAAAATAAATCTGTCTTTGTTTGTGCTTTATGCCAAAAAATTAAAAGTCACATAGGCAATTACTGTCAGACAGAGAAGACTTCAGGCCAGCTGAACAACATCTTAATTAGAGTGATTGGGCAGGGCGCTTTGACTCTGAGGCAGGTGTGATTGATTTCTTCTCTCCTGTTGTGTGAACACATGAAAGAACTTTGAACCTGACTGTGCAGGTTGCATTTGAATAGGAACAAACTGAGTTCACAGGGTTGTCATGAGCTAAATCAGTGTCAAGAATCACATTATGTTCAGACTCAACTTGGCATGATAAGGAGCAAACACTTGAGATAGATGTAAAAAGATACTTACTGTGCGAATTTTAAAATACGAAGTCTAAAAATGCAGTTTGAGGCAAAATTGTCTTCTATGTGCAAAATCAGAATGATATGGAAAATCTTTACCTTTGTTTGCTCATTTACATATCATTATAATCTCCAAAAGCTGGTAAAAAAAAAAAAACGATTTTTTTTATTAGACCTACATTTTGTAAAATCTTTTCTTTGTCCATGCTGTGACCTCAAGCTGTTAACAGAGAAAGAAAAACTTTCCAAAACACATCAGACCTTTGAGTCTTCCATCTAACCCCAAACAGATTTCTCTTTCCATTATTTCTATTTTTGTATAATCCCTCTGTCTGTGCCCACCCTGACGTCCTGGTTCAACAGGGAGACATCACATGAAGGAAACAGGATGCTGTCAAAGTGCTGTTTCTCTGGAAATTTCAGTCCATATTTTAGTAACATTTTTGCATCATGTTACTTCTGCAAACACAGCCAAGTGTTTTTTGGAATTTTGCATCAGGCAAACATTTGCCCTGTGCTAACAGCAGCTATGGCTAAGTTGGTCTGTGGTAAAGTAAAGCTGATAGCTGAATTCAAGCGATGTAATGACGGTGAACACAGAGGTTTCATGCTCTGAACCAGCGTGAACCAAGACAGCAACACTCAATTATTTTTCATCATTTTACCGCTCCAAATTTACCATGCAGTTCTATGGCTTCACTCATTAATCTCCAAGGCCTCTCCTTGTCAGAGATTGGGTTCAAATCTGGAACCCTCTTGCTATGAGGCGACAATGCCAACCACTGCACTACTGTGATGCCCACCAAATATTAAAATAAGCTCCACAGTAGCCCGTGCCATATAATGAGAAAAGAAAAGGGATAAAAGAAGTGCTGCAAAGCTATTATAAGGGATTAACAAGAATTTATTCACCTCTGGTCCAGTGAGCCGGAGTGAACTCTGACCTTTTAAATGCAACATCAGGGGTCTGCACATCACCCTGGTTCCTCTCTCTGCTTCTCCTTTCTCCTGAGCTGCTTGACAGCGAAGTCCCAACACTCCACGGAGGGCCAGGCATCAAACAGCTCAGCCCTCTGAGCGTTTCCCCAGAGAGCCGCCACGTTCATTTCCATACAAACAAAATCCTCAGCTCCTCTTTCCTCTGTACTACAAGAATAGAGAGCAGTCAAACAAAGGGAAAACAAGTAAACAAACAAAATGATGTATGAACATGTCACTGGGACGAGGGGGAAATAACAAGGATTAGAAGAGTATCTATGCATGTAAATTAAAATTAGTCTTTTTTTTTTTTTTACTTCTGTCTCTGGTGTTTGGGACTGGAGGGAGCAGCAGGAAAAGAGATGGTGATACTCATAAAAATCAGAAAAAAAATGTGTCAATGCTATTTGAAGACGCTGCATAGAAGCTTTGTTTCAACTCTGCTCCCAAATGTAGCTCTGATATGATGACAAGTAAAATAACCTTCAAATGGTACAACGACAAGGCTGCTGTCGGGGAAAGAATGACAGTAAGATGGACAGAGAGCTCCAAAATGTCTGGATCTTACATTTCCCATAATGCAAATCAGTTTAATATTTTCGCTGGACCCTCCATGCACAGTTTTTTTAAGGGTTTTCTGTTATAAATTTGACAAAATAGCTCTGGGGTTCCAGATGATATGTTTTCTGAGAAGTATTTCTCCTAACAAGTAGACTGACCTTTGCTTGTAGACTTGAGTTCCCCTTAAGTAGTTACACTGCACTGTGTACGCTTGGCTTTGAGGCTGGTAAAATAATTTAGGGTCTTTTCACACCTGAAAGTCTCAACTAAGGTCTAAATCAAGGTTCACATTTCTGTTACACTGTATACATTTTATCCAGTTAGTTTGCTTTTACTTTACAATAATGCTAAGTGCACTAAAAAACTATACATGACACACCTATGTCCTGTCGACATTACCTATGTGAGCAGCATCTCCCTATGCTTGACACTGATTTGTCTGTAGACGGACTTTCCCATCGGCTTGTAACCTCTCCCTCTCACTTTCTTGGAAAATGATTAAAAAGTGTCTAACTGACACTGTATAAATTCATCTCTTCAGTGCCCCATGTGCTACCCAGCCTGTTCTCAGTCCAAAGTTGTCAAACACTAACACTTTGTCAGTGATTTCAGCATCAGATACCTGAAGCCAAACATTACCTTTTGTGGTGGTATGACATGCGGCCAGGCGGCATCAGTATGTAACACGGCTGGACATAAAGTTTGCCATTGTGATAATAATAAGCTGCTGGATGGCAGGACAGCACCTGTCGTGGTGGTATGATACGCAGCCGTAGCCGGATGTTACCTTTCATGTTGTTAAGATATGCCACTGATTGTGGCGATGATACACATTGTGGGTGGCATCTGGTTGGAACGCTGCTGGTAATGCCATATAAAAGGAGCTGGAAAGTCCCTATAGTGTGGGGTAGGACAGGTGACGGATAGGTCCAACAAACCCCGGACTTTCACCTTGGAGCCTGGTGTTCGCTTCCTGAATGCCAAAACAAGATGTTTCTTTCTAAACCTAAGCACATGCTTTTGTTGGCTAAACCCAATCATGTACTTTTGTTGACATCCTGGCCTGGTAGTGCATCCTGGAACGTCAACAGTAAATGCAGAAGGATATCTAACGCATAATATGTAGACATGAAAGACCACTGACAAAGCGGCAATATGTGATGACTTGGGATGAGAATGTGTTGTGCTACTGTGGCTTATTTTGTCCTATTACATTGTTCATGGACAAACTGATGCCTACACTGTACGCTTACTACCACTTGACGGCTTTACTGCTAATTGCCCTCTGCTCCAATCGCCAACACCTTTCTGCATAACAATAGCCTTCCAAAACTTCCTCCAATTGTTTCAAAAGTCTTAACATTCCAAAAAATGTTTTTACACCAGAAAGGAACCGAACCATGATTCAGTTTGATCTGGACCGTGACCAACTCTTTTTGTTGGACCAAGGTTCAGCTATATGGTCCTGACTGTGGTCTGAGGGAAGTTTCACACCTGCAATTTAGGTTCATATCAAATGGACAAGTCCAAAAGTCCGGACCAAACAAGATAGGTGTGAAAGGACTTGACAGCTTTTCTTTAATGGTATCCTATCAGTGCTGGTTCTCCAACCTCGCCGTGAATAAAGGCAGTTTTGAACCATGACAATAACACATGATGGAAGCACCTGCAAAATGTTACTGAAATTTTTTTAAATTGTGGCTCATTCATTAAAGCTGACGGCTTGTTACTTTATATTTAGTAAACCCTTCCTTCAAGAAACTCTGTTTGTATAATACTAATCTGCAAAGGCAACAGGAAATGCAATGCCACATTAAATTTTTATCAGCATAATAAGGGAATGTTAATATTAATGTATCTGGCAAACTGTAGTTCATATTGGACATTTTAGAAAATGTTTACTTCATTTGCTTTCCTTCAATATCCACTATAGTAGTAAATACCAATATCCGCTCATTGTCATAGCAGCTGTGTTTTATCACCACCTGGAATATTCAGAGCAAACAGTGCTTAAGAAATGCATTGGTCTTTGTAAAGTCAATACTGATCTGTTGCAAAAAATGTCTGGATCAGCTTTGATACCAGTCTGCAGCAAAAGACATTCTTGATTGCACTGATTAAAGTTCAGTGTCTTTTATCGTCCCATTTTGTAGCTTTTGTCAGATGTGTTTGTTTGGGTTCAGCGTCAGGAGAGGAGCACACTACCAAGCATTTCACAAAACCGATACGTGAAAGTGAGATGTTGTCTAAGTCAAAGCTTCTCCTTTTATTTTCTGGGCTCTTATATATATTTGTGACCATGGTTTAAAACATTTTTGAAGGGATTTTAGTATGTATCATCCCACTGTGGAATTCCTTTGAGTAGATGTTGAGCCAAGCCTTACTGTGGCTAATATCATGATGGCTACAGGAACACTGAAGAAAGGAGAAACAATTTTCAAGGAGAAATGGCGAGAGAGACAGAAAACCGATGAGATGCATCTCACAGCTGGACTTTCTTTGCTCTTTTTCATTTAGTGAAATATTCATCATTGCCAGTCATTGCCAGGGGCCATCTGTGTTTATTCCCTACTATATACTGTAGATCTGATGCTCACTGGCTGATCAGGCTGGTTGTGTGTTTGTGCATACACATGATGGAGGCATACTCTGACTTCATTGTTGGCCCTGATCTCCTCAGTTACTTGCATTGACATTATGAAAGTAGACAAGAGAGAACATAGGCATTACTGGGTGGTATTGACTTAGGTTGGATTCAAGTTGATTTCTTGTTGACTCAAGGTCTGCAAAACCCTGGGAACCAGAAACATATTGTGAGTTCATGTTTCATTTGCTCTGGCAGATATGTCTGGTTCCTCTCCCATTCAGACACATTTCCAGCTGACCTGGCCAACGTCAGACCAATGGCATCCATTAATATGTGGCATGTTGCCGATGATAACCAACTTCTGGTGCTTAACACAAAATATGTAATGTTGTCATTTTTGGCTCGCACATTCTCATGCAGGGGATACTATGGTGAGCATAAACCTAGCTTTGTAAAGAAGAGCGCTGTTGAGGCAATTTCAAAGATAACCAAGATGGCTGCAACCAACCAAGTCTCACTCCACAGTTGTCAAAATCCAGCACTTGGGCAGTGACGTGCAGAATCAGACACTGAAGAAAAAGTCTGCCCTTTAACGTCGGCATGATTGACAGCCAATCACCGTTATAGTATAACGGCGCTCAGAGGGAAATGCAGTGGGACAAGAACCAAAGTCCAAGTAGGGCAGGCGGGAGGGGTGATGCATGGGTCCAACAAACACCAACTTTCACCCAGCAGAATGGTGTTCGTGTCCTGTATGTTTCCAAAGCCAAACCCTGTTCTTTTTTCTTCAACCTAACCACATGCATTAGTTGTTAGAGGGAAAAAAAAGTCAATATGCAGTGTTATACCTACGTGGTGCATTTATTTTGAAAGAGACTGTATTTAAACATTAAATTTCCTGTGAAAACAGAATTGTATTGAGAAAGAAGACTTGACACAGAACAGAACATCAACAACCAACACACCCAGGGTATCTTTCACGTCTTATCTGGACATCAATATGTGACGAGGCCAGAGTGAAAATGCGTTGCTGCAACTAATGTGAAACTTTCTGTCAAAGGAGTAGTTTCAAATTTTGATAGCAAAAACGACAACACTTGTCTCGTTCACAGACAAATTGATGCTACACCATCACAGCTCATCTTTCATGCTGTTTGTTGGTTGTAGGTCTATCTTATTGCATTCCAAGGCATTTTGGTCTACAGAAACAAAAAATACTGAGAGGTACCAGACTAACTTACAATGCCGGTCTGAAATATATCAGCAACAATCAAAGAGATTGCTATGGAATTTTGTAAAGACATTCATGATCCTGACATTTTCGCTATGGCCAAAATGAGGTTGACATTTTTGGTTTTGTGTGAAACGTCTCGACTGTTCGTTGGATTGCCATGTAATTTAATCAATTAATCCTTGTTTTTTGTCATTTTACCATACATCCCTGTAAAAGGCAGAATGAGAGAGCATTTCTTTGTCATCAAGGTGCAACATAAGATGTATGGACTGCAAATTAAAATGGAAAAAACAATCAAATAGACAGACAATTGCACGCAATGATCTCCAAGGGGCCGCTGCATCTGTGCGCACTGCCATCTCAAAAAAATCATCACATCATCAAAAAACATCACAAACATTCAAGCTCCCATCAGGACAAATTGTAATCATTTTGGTGATCCAGTTACATTTCATCTAGAGCCACCATCAGGCTGAACATCCATGTTGCCATATACTTTGGTTTATGACAAAATACCTGGAGAACTACCTACCTTACTGCTTTATTGGAGAGGAGAGGTTTCAAGATTTTGTCTTCGAGTGTGTGATGGTTGGCTGACCAAAACTTGCTTAGACAATTTACTCGTTAACCCCAATTCATCATGATGGATCCACTGGGAATTGAACCCAAAACCCTGACATTGTTGGTTTCCTGTTCAGTCAGCAACACAGAACTGTATATATATGAAAGAATGAATGAATGAATGAATGAATGAATGAGTATACTGTATGTGTGTGTTGTAAAAGGGGGTATTCACGTCTCACGTATACCGCAGGGCTCCAGCTGGTGCAGGATGGGGTTGTTCTTTGTCTCCCATGTACTCCCCCCTTCCCTTGTCTTCACCCCTTATCCCCACACATGCACACATCAACACTACCTCACCTCCCCCTCCCCATCGACTCCCCCCGTCTCCCACTAACAGGATTAGAGGACGGAAGGTGCTCGCTCGCTCGGCAGACCTCAGGATGTGTATATATGCGAGAGACGGAGAGCAATAGAGTTGGTCTGCGTGTATGTGTGTTAGGCAGACTGGGGCTTAGTGGGGTAAATAGCCTGTCTCATGTATGTAGCTCTGATGGACCCCAAAAGCTTTGAGACGGTGGCCCCAAGGGACAAAAGACACAACTGGGACTGTGAGTCTGTCTATGTGACCATGTGTCTAAGCATGCTGTGTGTGTTGAATAAACAGAATATTCTGGATAACAAAGATTGTTCACTTTTTATTATTTCTTCGTGTGCTTTCATCAACACACTTGAAATACAAGGAATCAAATTTAAAAGGAAAACAAATGACACCTGTAATTATAAAGAAATTAAATTAAACCCAGAGCTGCTACAAATGTGTAGTAAACAATTGTAACATAAAATTGATAGTCCAAATTTTATATTGGCTATAAAATATCAACATTTTACAAATAACATGAAACTTAAATACCATCAATTATGAGGTGTATTTCGGTGTGTTTTGACCTTAAGATTTTAAGTACATATACCATCGGACCTGTTAGCTAATTCTGTCAAGAAGCCTTTTGAGCAAGGTGGAATACATCGCCTGCAGGTTCACATTCTCTGTCTAACTCTTCAGGGAAAATTAAATTAATTAAAACCAAAAAACAATTCAACATCCGATTCCCTTTGGCCCTCAGCTGGGACAGCATTCGGTCGTCCCATCTGAGTCCTCTTCATGCTTGTTATGTTGACCATCCAATGAATGGCACATTGTAACAGGCAGTGTGCTTCAAAACCTGGATCAAGACGGGATGAGGGCAAGGGGTCTTTTTCTTTGTAAGGAAATGTGTGGCCTGCAGCATCTGTCAGGAGGAGACATAAAAAGTGCATCACTCACCAGATCGACACACTGTTTGTATCAGGTCACCTGTTACTCTCATGTCTGCAACCAGTGCTTAGATAGTGACAGAAAATGGATTATTGAAGAGCAAACACTGAGCCAACAGCTAGGGAAAAAACAACAAAGTGTGGCCCATCTTTATCAAGACTAGGTTTTCTAAGTCAGCTTGATGTGTCAGGGCCCAAACAATATTCACTAATATCATCATAAAAAGTACTAATTGGCCTTCACAGTAGCTCTTGCTTGGATTAAGAGTTACACTGCTGACAGAACACATTGTATATTTTTTTCAGTGACAGATTTTTGTTCGTTCATTTTCCATAACCGCTTATCCTGTTGGGGTTTGCAGGTGTGCCGGAGCTTATCCTGGCTGACATTGGGTGAGAGGCAAGGTACACCCTGGACAGGACGCTCGACTATTGCAAGACTGACACATAGAGACAGACAACCATTCACACCTACAGCCAATTTAGAGTCACCAATTAACCTAACCTGCATGTCTTTGGACTGTGGGAGGAAGCTGGAGTACCTGGAGAAAACCTGGGCGTGCAAACTCCACACAGACGGGCTCCCCACCTTGGGTTCAAACCAAAACAGACAACTGTTCACGCTCACATTCACACCTATGACCAATTTAGAGTCACCAATTAACCTCCATGTCTTTGGACTGTGGGAGGAAGCTGGTGTACCCAGAGAAAACCCAAGCTGACATGGGGAGAACATGCAAACTTTGCACAGAAGGGCTCCCCCACCCTGGGGTACAAACGCCCCACCATAGGTTTGAACCAGGACCTCTCTTGCTGTGAGTTGACAATGCTAACCTATATGAGCAGGAATATGACATATTATCATGCATGTTGCCACATCAGGATATCTCACTGCCCAATTTCCAAATGTTGATGTGCATCAACGCTCCAGAAGAGTGGCAAATCTATCACATTTGCTCCCTTCATTGGCAAATCCCATCTACTGAAACTTGAGTAGTGCTCTCGTCTTTTCAGTCTTGTGTGTGTAACAACAAACGATGCACCACAGTGTGTGTGTTTCCCTGACATCTGTATTGTTACTAACCATTAATTGGGCAGCCCAGTCTCTTCAATTTCTCGCTACTATTTGTGCTTGCTTGGCAATAATGTAATATTGTACAAATATTTAGACACTAGTAATGAATTCTGACTCTAACTTTCCAAAACACTGTTAAAATCAGTTTGCTGCATGCATTTGAGAAGAGCTGGGATTTGTAAATGATCACATCATCTGTCTGTCATCTATAATCATGCAACAGATGTTTCCAGGGTAATAATGTCCGAGCTGTACCTTGTGTGTAGCAGCAGCACTGGTCCACCTCTTGCCTCTGGGCCCTGGTTTCTGGAGAGGCCTACCTGCCAGCGCAGAGCACATCGGGAGGGCCAGCACTCTCATTACAGCTACAATGAAATAATTATGAATGCCGCGCCGAGACCTCATCACAGGAATATCTATTGTATTATTTATTCAGCCAGTCCCCTGGTTCAGGGGGAGAGAACACATATAAACTTCCAGTCTCGCTCCTCTCCTCCTCACTCAAGCTCCTGTTTGCTGCTCAAAGCAGAGGTGCTCGCTCGCTCGCTCTTTTTCTTTCATTACCTCCTTTTTTTTCTCTTCTTTTTCTTTGTTGTTTTTTCTTCCGAGATGAGGCACAGGGAGCATCCATCGGGGCCCTGAGGCCTTAACACAGTCCGGCCTGCCAGCTGTGGACGCTCTGCACTTGCCCTCATCTTTATTTTTTTATTTGCTCTCTCTTGTTTTTCTGTGTTTTTTTCCACTTTTGTTGTTTCTTTTCATACAACTGGAGCAACTCAATTTTACCAAAGGACTACAACCAAGAACTAACTGGGATTTGTGGGATGCACTCTCAGTTTTCATAGACATACTTTGGCTAAGACAAGTTGTTTACAGCATATACAGGAGGAAGACATGAGTGTATGCATATATACACATGTGGGGTATTTTACCATATATTTTCTAATGGCTGTAAATCAACATCCCTCGATCGAGTCTGCACTGAAGAAGAGAAGAACTTTTCATGTAGTGAAAGGAGTATAATGTTGCATGATGGCCAGACAGACCCGTGAAGAGAAACTTTGTTTTGCAGAGCACAGAGGGTCACGGAGGACGATGCTGCAGCAACAGCATGCATGCTGCACAATAGGCCTCATTCAGAGGCGGCGCTGGATGTGGAGGTGGTGCAAGAGCTGATGGACAACAAAGAGGGATACAGAGAGAGAGAGAGAGAGAGAGAGAGAGAGAGAGAAAGCAATGGAGTGGCAGCAATGACAGCTGCATCATGGGGATCAGGAGGGAGGCGTCGCCTGGAGCACAACAGGTGAGTGATGCTGCTGCCCGGCTGACTGTCCGGCTGGTTGACTGGAAGCACTGAGCGATGGCTAATTATTACTGATTGGCTCTCTGGGCTGACATGCTGTTCCAATGAAGCCTTGTCTTACAGTTACAAGTAGGTGACACGAAATTGAAACAAGTGATGTGTTGTTAATGAAAATCACTAACACATAATTGCCATGTGTCAGATTACTAGACATTTAGTCTCATTGTTTTTGTTCAAGAGTGAAAGTGAAAGCATGAGGCTAACATACTACTAGGCCCAAAACAGTGGTCTTTAGGCGTGTTGAATGGGTAAACTCACTAACAGGGAAAAAGTCTGGTACATTCCGTGTTGTGTTATCAGAGATCTTGTTACAACTTGCCAGAAACACGTGTCAAAAGTCTGACTGGTTTTGGCAACATTTATTAAATCAGTTATGCTAAAGAGAAAGACAAAAAAAACATCAGGGATTTATATAAGAAAAGTTTATTAATCAGTATCAGAATCAGTAACTCTCAAGACCTGGGATCCTTTAAATATAAACTATAGCTTTACATTAACACAGAATGTAGATTAAATTATGTCTGTTTTATCATTTGGGTCTTTATGCACATAACGAGACTGTTGTCACCAACGAGTGCTGAATAAAACCATATATATCAGATAAAAAGCAGAGTCTGCAAATATCTTCATAATCTATGATAATGGGAGCATTATTTCTACTTCAGAAAACAAGTCAGACTCCAAACTGAGCAGGATGCGGTAACACGACTCCTCCAACAAAAAGAAAAGACTACATATGACTCTCATTTAATGTCTTTACTCCAGCTGTAAGTTTGTTTCACAATTGATTTTAAAATCATTAATGTTAAAGCACTTCATGGCCTGCTCCCAAATTATATCTCATGAGTTATTGCTTTTATTTAACCTGCTGAGGTCTGAGCTCCAGCTGACTGTTCCTCAAGGTTTTAGACAAAAAGAGGAAGAGCTTGTGCTGTGAGTTTAACTTCTTTCAATGTATATTGTATACACTGGCACACTTGTATCTTTTTGGGGTTTTGTTGTTGTTTTGATCTTGTTTGTAACCATGCAAATATTTGTTTGGGTGATTTATTCGACGTTTGCCCTCATTTTATTTGTGTGTTTGTTGTTCACCTGTTTTTTTATTGTTTTGTGTTTGCCTTTTATTTCCTTTTATTGCCTCTGCAATCGCCAGTTTTAATAAATTGCTTCATAAAGAAATGTCATGACCATGCTCTCATTTGAACTATTTTACAATGAACTCTCTCGATGATGAGTAATCCAGGTGATAATTCAGGAAAAGACCCAGTAAGAGCTAGTAAAAGTTAAATTTCAAATACAGGACCATTCCTGGAGAAAGTTCTGGTCAAAAAGATATGATACCGTCCCCGTGTGTTCTTATATTGTTTTTATGTGCTCCTTGTCTTCTCTTTTTACTATTTATTTATTAGCTCATTTTGCATTGTCAGGGACTGCACTGAAATTTCGTTGTACCTGTATTGTGTTACAATGACAATAAAGATATTCTGTTCTATTCTATTCCATTCTAAATTTCCTTAAATAATATGCAAGTGACATCTCGGTCAGCTGATTGTTGGAGCTCTGCAGAAATCTCACTATTAATGTTTGTCTTTTATTTATTTCACTCCTGCCGGCTGATGCTTTCTCCGCCAGTTAGAGAGCAGCGCTGCTTGTTGTGCTCTGCTGGGACAGTTTGGGTGCTGCCTGGGACGCAATGAGCGCGCTCCATCAATAATGCAGAATGTTTCCGTGGTAACTGCCTGGCAACCACAGGCGCAGCGGCTGCATCCTGTATGGGAGAGAGAGAGAGAGAGAGAGAGAGAGAGAGAGAGAGAGAGAGAGAGAGGGAATGAATGAGAGAAGGATAAGAGAAATGAGAGGAGGAAGAGACAAATGGGTGAGAGAGAAAAGGTTTAGGAGAGAAAAAGAAACAGATTAAGGCGGGAAGAGTGAGTGAGGAGATGGAGGTAAAGATGGAAAAAGGGAGTGAGAAGGAGGTAATATAAAAGAGGGAGTGGAGGAAGGAAAGAGATGATTGAAGAGAGACAGAGGAGAGATGGGAGTCCCATGAGTATTATTCTTTCTGGTGTGTGTGTGTGTGTGTGTGTGTGTGTGTGTGTGTCCTATAGGCCACCTGTATATCAAACAGTGTGCATCCACAGTGTGTACTCATTATATAACTCAACAACACAAATACATAGAAACACACAGCAGCAGCAAATGAGCCTGATATATTGATAGAGTGTTTTCATGTGTGTGTGTGTGTGTGTGTGTGTGTGTGTGTGTGTGTGTGTCTGCTTCCCTGTCTGTTTTCCACAGTACTATGAGCTTCACATCCTCATAGCATCAGCATTGCCTTCTGCGTTTGTGTGTTATTGTATCTCAATTTTGGAAGATTCAGGAAGGAAGATTTAAAGCTGTGCTGCTGTTGCAGTGTGGTTGATGGGCATTTGTTGTGGGAGCTCGCAGAAGGCAATAATCAGTCAGTACAGTAAGTGCGTCAGTAAATCCATCTACAGGTCAGGTTTTGAGAACGGTCCCTATTTCCAGCTGCAGATACACAGCTGAAAATTTGCAGGCAATAAACTGTTCAGTGATGGATTACTGTTTTAAGCAAGTTTAAAGTCTTCAACACATTCTCACCCTGACCTCTTCACATATCGATGTTTGGTCGTGGGCTCTCCGCATCCACAGTGACGTGCAAAGTACACTGGGCGCATTGGTCAGGACACCATGTCAACTTCAGCCTGTGACATGCATTGTCTGTTTTCAAAATATATATTCCATTTTGACAGGAAATGTACAGTTTGCATACTGTCTCTTTTGGTACAAAACTGGGAATTGATGGTTTTTTTTCCTTCAACAGCAAAGACATGTTGTTACATTTGGCCAACACTTGTACGTGGTTGGGTTTAGGAAAAAAAGGACAGAGCTTTACTTTATAATCATAGGTGAAGTGAACACCAGCCTTCTGCATGCGAGTCCGTGGTTGCTGGACCCATCCTCCACCCCTTCCACCCACCCTCCTCGGACTTCCACTACCTTAACTTTCGTTGTAGTCCCACTGTGTTTCCTCCCGACGCTATCAGGTGCAGTTAAACAATAACAGCGTCTGACTGCAAATCATGCCACTGTGAAAGGCCGGCTTTTATCATCAGTGTCACTGACCAAGTGCTGGTTTGCGACGACTTCAGAGTGAGACCAGGTTGAAGTCTTTGCAAATTGATTTTCATGGTGCACTGATGTCTTCAAAAAGATTTTCCCTCATTTGATGTTTCGGTGATGAAACTGGAGAGTGCTGCTCCCATATCAGCTGGGATGAGATCTGGTGAGGGAAGGTTATAGCATATGCATGATTCACATCGTTTTCACACTCCTTGAACCATTCAGTGAGCCCTCACTCACTGTATGAAGCATGTGCTTATCATATATTCAGGTTTTTTCCTTTTTATTTGTCACCCAGTTGTACACCAAGTAGGTAATGGGGTAGTGTATTTGAGCTGCTCACTCTGCTGCACTGCTTACTGCTGCTGCTGCTGCTGATGATGTCCGTAGCATTTCATAAGCTTTACATCAATGCATCCATGTTAGCTTTTCACCTCACAGTAAGTATGAACTCTGTACATAATCTGGACACACATAACAACACATAACACACACACATAATAATAACTCTTCCACGTGAGCTGGCGAAATAAAACAGGCCAAAAACTGCAGTTCTTTAAATGGCCACTTGAGGCTGTCTCCAGAAGTCAGTCAATTCTTGTAGATGCCCATGTTAAAATGTCAAACTTTGAAGTAGGAACGGCATAATACTTATCTTTCACTTTTTTTTTAACAACTGTCCAGGGTGTGAATTTTTATATAACTCACCAGTTTACATTTTATCAAGGCTTAAAGCTTAATTAACGGCGGGCCGCTTTGAGTGACAGGCTGTCGGCCAGTAGCATCCTCGACTTCTCAGTCAGATCCACCTTTCACTCCTTCACAGTGCCACCCTCAAATCCAAATAAGGTCACTTCTGGCTCCAAAAAGGCCAAGATAGTGAAGGCTGTAATGCTGAACTCAAGACTTCAACATGGCAGTCCACAAACCAGTGGGTAACGTCACAGTAACTACATCCATTATCTTTGCTGTCTATGGACAAAAAGGTATCAAACCACTGCATTTATCTGTAAAAGTTTGTATAATCTCTTCACAAACAAAGTAAGAAACAACACTCTCAGGGGGAGTTACATGTGCAGGGATGTACCTTAACCTTATCATCACTGGCAGGTTTTAGTGTCGGAGTGTATATAAGTGTGCGCGTGTGTGTCTAGGGGTCAGCTCGAGATTCTCTGTGTTTAAAACATTTATCACTCACCTCCTCCCCTCATTTGTACAAGTGAATTATTAAACACTCACCTATTTTTCAATTATTCAAATGGTAGATTTGTTTTTCTTTTCTTTTTCTTTAGTTAATCTCAGGTTTACAGGCGGATCCACATCAACTTAACTCTTCCCTGGTGTTGTTCACTTCTCCTCTAACTCATTTAAATCTTCACTTCTAGCCTCACTGAAAGGCATATGGTATGGTTGAGAAGAAAGAAGGCATGGGATTAAAAAAATCAAAGATTGATCTGTAAGGCTGCCAGTTAAGTTCTGTTTACCACAATAAACTTTTCTTGGCCATCACTTTACTTTAATTGAACTAAACTAACCTGGTTAAGAGGTTTGTATGACAGCTGCATTCCTCTAGCTGTTTTTTTACTGCATATGTCAATGGATTGTTTTACATATTAGCCACACAGTTGTCCAAATGGCCCAAACAAAACCTCTCTTTATCTCTGGTAGATAGTTGACTGGGACTCCTCCGTCTCTCTGTCTCCGGTGGGACGGTGCAGTTGGACGGGGATTCCTTCCTCCCCTCTTCCCCTCTCTGAAACATGATTAATACTTGATGCTGCAATGATAGCTATTCCTTGCATGGTAGCATTTGTTGGAAGCTTGATACTATGGGGAGATGTCCCTCTGTGCGTGTCTTTATTTGTGTGTGTGTGTGTGTGCGCGCGTGCGTGTGCGTGTGTGTAGGGTTTTTTATACAACTTTGTCAGGGTGATTAAGGCCACATGTTATTGATTGGCAGACCACTTGAAGTGCAACATCATCATAAATAATTCTTCTGCCTTCCAGAATAAACTATCACCTTTGTTGGCCGCCCTGACAGTGTTCCATTGAAGAGGGAATGCATTTTTTATGTTTTTACTTGACCTTAATTTAAGTTGTACAAGAGCGATTTCTTATTTACGAGCTCTCGCGGAAATCAACAGATGTGCAAAGCATTTAAGGCAACCAGTATATATCTGTATGTATTCACCAGGGAGCATCTCATCTATAATCAGCCTGTATGATATTAGAAGACCGAACATTCTGTCTTTTTGCAAGCTTACATTTTACCCCTAACACACTAAATGGATCCCCTGCAGCTTCACCAAAACCCCAGTGATATTAAGGCTTTTCACCGGAAAATTTAAAGTTTTATTTCTCGACATGCACTGATCACATTGCAGAGGAAAACCCCTCGGCAGTTCTTCCTCGGCATGTAGAACATAGCTGTTAGCAGTGCTAGAATTCTCAGTCATGGCAGCCGTACAGGGTAGCAAACACCCATATAACTTTTTTTAACATGACAAAGTTTAATCACTCACTTGAGAAATTTGTCATAAATTAAAAGATACAAATTGATGTCTAAAAATTTTAATGTGGAAAATTGCAGTGCTTCAAAAAACACTATACAAATTCAAGTATTGGCATTTTTGTAAATATTTCACACAGGCCACGGTATGACAACTCGCATGGATACAAGTCATGATAGGCATGTGTTTGTTAAGCTGTGACTCCCCATTGGAGCAGCCACAAGACGAAGACTTCCCATGAGAGAGTATAAATATTTAAAGTTAATGTTGTTTTCATTCTTGTTTTACCATCTGCAGAGTCAGATGTTCAGGAATGATGGGTATTTTAGGAAAGAAATTTGTTTATAGCTTTACCAGATTCTTGAACATTTTTTTATCTTTTTTTTTTTTTTTTTGCAGTGCGTTGTTTAGATATTCATTTACATACATTTTTTTTTTAAAAAGTAACAAAATAAGATACTATGTAAATGTAAAAAGAAAGTTAACATATATAACACATTTTCAATATGCAACATAAATTAACATTTCATATCCGAAAAGGAGTAGAAAGAAGCAAACTGCTTGTCTAGTCTGACCCCTGCTCTATTCTAACCCATCAATATAAAGTCAGTCTCATAAACCAACTTTCCACCCCAGTATCCCTCCTCACAATTTGACCACTCTGCTCATGCCCTTCATATATACATCTATAATCAAAACACTCCCCAAAAATAATTAGAAGAAAACCAATAACATCTATATCACAGTTAACGTTTCCCCTTCCTATGTTTTTGTACATCTCTTTAAACTGTTTGCTATGTTTACTTTGTTTGATTTCTTCCTCTGGTTCACCCCACAAAAGCGCACCACAAATCGATACACACATACTTTGTATCATGGTGCGAGCACAACATTGTTTCAGATGAAATTTTCCACTTAAATTATAACCCTCTTCTCTGCCCAGGAACAGTTTTTGTATATTGCTCAAAAGTTGATTATTTATTGCTTTGTACATTATATGTGCAGTTTTAAATGTCACCAGATCCACAAATTTCAATGTATGTGACTTGAAAAACAAATTCCGAGTATGTCCCGATATCCAACATTGCTTACAGTATGCATAATGATTGTATGTCGTTTTTGAGGGATTGTGGTGCAAAAGCTGCTGCAAGTTTTCCCTCTAACAGAAAATACTGGTGTCATCCACAGTTAAGACAATTTCAATATTCTTAATACTTTACATATCTCATTTAGATACAGAACAGTTTAGGACCAAGTACAGACCCCTGTAGAACTCCACAAGTAATATCCAGACATTTTTATTTGTAATTACCAATCTGCATGAATTGTTGACTCCATACATTTCCATATTATTGAGTAATATGCATGATGTATGGTATCAAATGCTTTTTAATCTATAAATTCTCCCACTGCATATTTTTTTGTTCTTTATGTAACTGGTCATTAATGCTGTGGATGTTTATCCGTTTGAATCTGTACTGACTGACAACAGAGTTTTTCCAATATCTTAGAGAAATGGGAAAGTTATGATACAGGCCTGTTATTTGTCAAATGATGCCTTTCCCCAGCTTTATATAATAGGATCACTTTAGCCATTTTCATTTTACATGGAAATGTACCTGTTTTCCATTGCAGGTTAGAAATATGTGGTTTTACAATACCCCGAATGACTTTCTTGACTAAAGTCAAATCTGTTTCATTTTTCAAACTTGCTTACAATATCTGTGATTTCTTTTTCGTTAGACATCTCTGAATTTTCTGTAAATCAAACACTGAGCTACTCTGTAAAATCCGATGAGTTGATCTTGCTTAAAAAATGTAGGAAACCCATTGCTTTGAAAAAGATAAGTGAATATAACTATTAGTCTTAAGTTGTGTTTATTTTCCTGGATTTTTCACAAAGAAGATCAGTTTATCAGATTTAACAGTGTATTTCCACCAAGCTGAGTTTCCTCTTTTACACAAGTGAAAGTGTGTGGTGTAAATGCAATTTTGAAATACGAATATTGATTATGTTACACTTTCTTTCATATATTTTATTTTGAACTTCAAACTGATTTTACATCCGCACAATTGATTTATTTCACTTCTTAGGTATTTCAATTTTCGTGTCTTTAGTCTGCCATTCTGTTTTAAACATCCTGTCGTTTACTCAGTTGTTTGTTCTTGTGAAAATCACACTGAACATGTGAAATGTTCCATCCAAAGTTGCCTTGCTTTGCTTTTTGTCCAAGGAGCGTTGGTCCTCCAATATGGCTGCTGGGCCGTACATCTCGTCACTTAAAAGCCCTCTCTACAAAAAGCCAAACAGACTCACTCACGTTCAAACGGAAACAAACACATACTAACCACACACAGAGGAGCAGATATAAAAAAAGAGATGGGCCGTGGGGGGGAACGAACGAGGGATAAAAGCGACTGTCTAAAAGTGTCTCTAAGCGTTTTTCTGCATGTGAAGTCGGTCCCTTGGCCTTCTGGGATGCTCTGCTGCCTGTTTGATGCCTTTGAGACGGCCTCATCCATATTGCATCGTCTTTACCATGAGCTCTGATCGCTCCTCATAGAGACATAAAGCAGCACAGAGAGAGGAGGTGAGGGGAGGGGGTGAGTGGGGATGAGAACGGGAGGGAGGAGAAGGGGAAGGGGAAGAAACACAGAAGAAGAGGAAATGATGAAAAAAAAATAGGAAGAAGAGTGGAAACGACGGAGGGACAAATTGGGAAGAAAGGAGGATAAGGGAGAGAAGAGTAATGGTGGAAAGGAGAGGATGGAAGGAGAGAATAAGGGGGAAGGAGAGGAGAGGGGAGCAATAAATGGAGACAAGTGGGGAGAACAGAGAAGGAGGAAAAGGAGGAGAGATAAAAAAGGGAGGTGGAAGAAAAATAACACCCGAAAAGGAAGATTCAAAAACAGAAAAAGAAAGAAGATGCTTTTATACTAATTGACACACCCAAACTGGCCTCACACACACACACACACACACACACACACACACACACACACACACCCATCAACCTCCTGTCCCTCTGCATTAGGAGCTGCCTGGGGGCATGCGAGGCAGAGAGATACTGCAAGAGAGTAGAGTGGTGGTTGGGGGGGATCGGCGCGTTAAGAGCTGTCATTTAAATAAAGGTTAGCAGAGGGAGCGAATGGGAGCAGCCTGGATGGAGTGTGTGTGTTTGTCACATGACATAGCACGTATATTGAAAGAGTTCTTTGTCACTGTAATCATCCCCCCTGTTCAGAGCAATCCCTTCCCAATGCAACGACTGTTCTCCCAGGATGAAGACTGTGACTTGACCTCCATCTCTTAAAGTTCAGGTGAAGTTCTAAGGCTTCAGTCATCTGATTTATGTGGCTAGTTTCATCCTGGCAGCTGCATATTGCTGTTTAGACATGACCAAGGATTTAGTCCGTCGTCACTGCCATTTGGCGTGGCCAGGATTTTACAATATGATCATGCATCTTAATTGGCACCACACAACTAGCAACCTTTTGACCAGGCAGAAATCTAAGTTTTCTTTGTTCAACTTATCAGTTACAATTTCTGTAAACGTTATCTTCCAACATCATAATGGTAAAGTCAAAAGAAGTTATAGAATCTAATCTCGTCTGATCTAATATAATGATGTTTTAAAGACTATTTCACATTACCAGAACAACACGTACTCCCACCCAACTTGTCAAATATGGCAGCTTGATCAGTAATGCTTCAAACTATGACGTTCTGTAGAGGTACCCCTCTAGCGTCAGTTTTGGATGCTCAGGGATAGAGTGCACAATTCAGGTTTATGCAAAAGACCATGGTTTGGGTTAAAATAATGTTGTTACATAACTCCACTGAAATAAGGTAAGCTGATGAATATGTCACGTGATGTGTCATGTGATTTTCAAGGTTCAAGGTTTCTTTATCAGTACCCAATGGTAATTCTGTTATGCAGATGGGCCACTCAGCATTCCAAAACAAGACATCACAGCAATACACATTTAAAGAACCTTAAAACAAAATACATTAAAACAAGTATAACACCATATCAAAACAGCATCAAAGTATGGGAATGAAGCATAAGAACACCTACAAATATCATGATAAAGTGCTTTTACACATAACAATGTTAGGTCCTTGAAAAAAACTCACTGTTGACTTTTGGTTTGTTTGACCCATCCACCTGACGTCTCACCCAGTCTACGCAGACTTTCTTGCTCTTTATACTATGTCATGCAGCAAAGAAGTTTACATTAGAGTTAACTGAAAGCCTAGTACATCTCATACAGATGTTAAACGGGTGCGTTGTGCATCTGTGTCACACGCCCAGGGCCACTGACCGAGCTGCCACATTTGCCTCCCAGGGGATGAGAACATGGTGGCCAGAAATATAATTCTGTTGGACAATACAATAGAAAACAACAAATCCATCCATTTAGTTTTGATTGATTTAATTTTTTTGTCCATGAAGACACAATGAGGGACTTTATACTCATAATAATGTAACTTTGGCAGATACACATTAGATTTCTTTAACTGTTTTTTAACTTTAACTAGCTTTGGCTGGACTTAGAATGTATGTTTGCAAAGAACAGTAAAATCATACTACAGAGGGGTCGCTTCATGCCCAGTATGACAGGTAGATAAGCAACTTTACCCATCTCCCGGGGGGGAGAGTTTTGTCACCCATATACAGTAAAAAACAAGACACACAAGTCAAACAGATCACACAAGATGGCATATGGAAGACATAGTGCCACTACTACCACAAGCTAACACATATTCCAAGAGGACATAAGTGGTGCTCAGGAGCCTGATTTACCACTAAAATGATAAATGAAACAATATACAGTGACTGCAACTCATCCATTAATAAAAGGCCAACCATACTGTAAGTAATGCACATCGGAACAAGATCAATGACTAGATAGTATATATGGAAAAAGAACATTTAAAAACAGGGACACAGCCACATCCAGCATCACAGAAAACATGCAAATATTTCATATCATTGCAGAACACTGTAGGAATGACTGCACCGACCAATAACTCTCTATGTACATGCGGGCATGTGAGTAATATATCAAGACAGACTTAAAAAATGTAAACCTAACCCGTTTGAGAATTACCATTCATGTAAATATAGTACCCTGAAAGTGAACTCACACGAGAGAATAAGAGAGTCATAGAGAGATGGAGGGAGGGAGGAGGTAGGGAGGGAGGGATGATGGGTTCTTTAGTGGTTGTGTGATCTCAGCCACCAGTTCCACAGCTGGTGCACCAGCAGGCAGCCCAGCCTGGCCATATGCCGCCTGGGCTGCTCCCATTGCTCCCATTATCCTCGGTGGAGCAGCCCCAACCCCCCCCCTCCTCCCCAACCTAAAACTACTATCACCACCACTGTGCTCTCATTCCCCCCTCCACCACCACCACCACCACCACCACCACCACCACCACCACTTTTAGACCTCACGACAACTACTGTGATGCAAAACATGTATAAAGTGTACAGTTCCATATGGCCTTTTTTTTTTACTCGTGCTTGTAACTGTCCTCATCATCCTATTGGTCGTTTTGGGATGCCGTTACAAACAACATATTTAAGTGTTTAGTTTAAAAGGCTTGTTGGTTTGCTCTCTGGTAAGGATTCCTGCACAGTTCTCATGCATGTACGCGTAGGACAGAAACTTGCTTGTATTATTTATTAGGTGTAACAATACATTGATCTGGATCAATACATCGATTCAGTGATCAACAGTGAAAACATTGATATTTATCTTCACATTTACGATCGGCCTTTGTAACAGCCACTTTGGCATTTGGTAAAGACATCTGTGTTGATATGACACCTCCGATATGTTATGATGATATTTAAGTTTACACAACAGTTTCTGTATATTCTGAACAGGGCATAGCAGTGGACTACGCTAAGGTTGTGTTTGTATTTACTTTATTTATGTGTTAGAATACAAGCACAAGCTATCTACGCCAGGTATGGTGCTGTAAGGCAGATAGTGCGCATGACAAAAGGAGACTGTGGACAACGTTGTGCGTAAAAGATGACATGAAGTTTGTATTGGTTTGGATCGTCATAATTTTCTGATAACGGAAATAGAATATATAGAAATAAGACATTGATATTTTTTGTATTCTCAATAAACCTCGTTCAACTTTTTCCCTGCCTCATGTGAGTACTGTGGATCCTCAGAAAAGGAACAGAAACACGAGTCAAACTGAGACACCTCAAAAATTAAGTGGTCCACAGGAACTTTGGTATGTTGAAACGGCAACTATATAGCCTTTATTTTGAAATTCCCATGGCAAGTCTGTGTCACCATTTTCTGTCCAAGCACACTTCCTTCTCATATTTATATTTTGTCTTTTTCTTACTGGTCTTGCATGTTATCTGCTTACTGTACAGCTTTAACAGCGTGTTTACAGGGTCTCTGCTGTTTAGTTAATCATCCCTTTCTGCAGCGATTACGACATTTTCAAAGGGAAACTAAAGGGGAAACAAGTTTGGGGGAGACCATCATCACATGGTGTCACTGACAGCTTGTTGGAGACAGGACTGACACTTGCTAAAACAGCTTAAAACAACTTATAATGCCAAAGCAGGAAGTAGCCTCTTTGGGGGGAATAGGTTTATATATAGAATGTAAAACTTTTTAAACTACTATTTAAAGAGATAATGTCTCTGTAAAGGTAACCAAAGTCATGTTTTTTAGAATCCGGAGCAAAATGTGAGAATTCACCTTGGGCCATTTCCAGCCACCCTGCAGTGTCCCCTCGCCCTCCTCCCCAGCGTTTACCCTCAGGCTTTTCTCAAGTCTCATAGCCCTCTTACCCTCTCTGCTAGCCCTCCCCCTGCTACATTACAACCCCCACCCAACGTCTCCTCCCTCATCCTCACCCTCCCTCTCTCTGTCCCTCCGTTTCTCCGTCTCTCGTCCTGTGTGGGCCCCTGTCAGCAGCTTGGGGTCAGCTACACTTTCACAATTCCTGCTCTCACTGCTGTCACCTATCTACTTAGCTGTAACCCCCCTCCACACGCACACACACACACACACACACACACACACACACACACACTAAGCCACATAACCATACCGCAGAAGCTGCCTTTTCATCTTCTCCTCCCTCTGCCATTGTAATTAGCTTCTTCAGTCTTTGTTTTCTTGTACATTTTTTGTTTCCATACAAATTTTAAACCGATGTTCCTTTAAAAAAAATTGCACATATTGTGAAAAAAATGAATCAAAATTATAACAGTCCTCAATTTCTCTTTTATTTTTTAATTTAATTTGCTTTAATCTAATTTATTTATTTATTTATTTATTTATTTATTTATTTATTTATTTATTTATTTATTTATTCACATTGAATAAAGGTTTGTTGCTTGGCATATTTATAAGACACAAGACATTTGATTAGGAGGATGGCTCAGAGGGGTTCAAAGGTCAGAGGTGAACCGCATCATCCTTCATGAGCATTTAGCAAATGTGTTTGCATGTTTTTTAATGTCTTTGTTACATGTTGACTTGTAAATAACTCTGACCTACCATTCGTGTTCATAGTAGGCCAATGGTGGAATTTTAATAACTGTTTTTTGATCTAAGAAATTAAATCAAACTGATGAACAAGTTTCACACAAATTTAGCTGCCGTTAGATGAGGCATTTAAGTCACAACTAAATTAAAATGTACTTTTTCATATCATTGCCCATTTTTTTTCATCATAAAACATTACCAAACAAAAAAACAAAAGGAGAAAAAAAATATTTTCCTTGGTTGTTTCACACTTCGACAGTTTTCCTTTCTTCCCCCTCAATAAAACTGTAAAAAAGAAATTGCAGGTTTTTTGTTTTGCTTCCTGTCTGATATCCCAATCGTTAACACTTTGAATGAGCATCAATTTCTGCCCTAACCCAATATTTTAACAGACAACATCATATCATATACAACATCATACATAAGTGCAGCAGCATACACTGTAAACCCCAATCCATCAGTGACCCAAAATTTCATTGATAACTCTGCACAAATGTCCCACATTGTCAAAATGACAAAAAAATCTAATGTTCACTTTACACAAAAACATGTTTTTTATGTTAAGTTAACAATTTTGCATTTTAAGTTCATTTCTCTAAAATGTGTAAAGCCATTGTAGTCGAAGTAGTTTAAGGTCTATTAACATTATCATTGTATAGTATTGTTTAGTTCAATGAAATTTAAAAAATGGTTATAAAAATGTTCACTGATTTTTTTTTATGTTCATATGACATATAGGTAAATGCTCAAGCAACAAAAAATGTTATGTTAAACTGACATAAAATCCCTGTCAGACAAAGGTCATTAAAAGCTACATTAAATTTTTTGTCTGGTGTACTCAAAACTTTGATGTTACTGTATAGTGCTAAACTGAACGTTTTAAGTGCAAGCTGTTTCCAAAAAAAAAAAAAAAATTGATTGAGCAATTTGGGGTTTATAGTGTACTGTCAAATAAAATTTCACTGTCAGATCCAGGTAATCGCCATGTCTCATCTGTCTAGTTCACACAGTCTGGAAAGCCCTCCATATATTGGACATGTGCGCAACAAAACACCCAACTTTGAAAACAGATCCTGTACTCTGCTTTTGCTTGGATCCAGAGCATAACTTTATTAGACTGACGTGTACTGACCTTCCTATTTTGTGATTTATAAGACAGATTTGGGGACAATAAGTTGTCACGCTTCATATCTTTACTACACCAGAGCGAAACTGGATTAGCGGACTGCCAGTTAGTCCTCATTACATATTGATACGGCAGAACATACTGTAAAGTGTGTATTAAGTATTAAGCACTTTAAATTTTTCCCACTCTCCAAATTTTGTGAGCCAAATTTGTGAGTCTTTAATGTTTTATTTACTCAGAGCTGGTGAGCTGCGGTATGATAATTTCTGCCTCTGCTGTGGGGAGTTGGGGTTTCTTGTGTCGCACTCTTGTGGGTGGCAGCGTGGCGTTGCAGCACACACACACACAGACCCACACACACACACACACACACACACGCACACACACACAGGCACATGTGTAATGGTATGCACAAATACAGGAGGAAATACACAGATGTAGATTTAGTTTGTGAGTTTTGGTTTCGAAAGGCAGTAGAGCTGTTGTTTTTCACATCAGACATTTTGACTTGTCACAGGAAAAGCACATTAACATTAACAAAGGCTATGTTCTATTCAAGTGGCCCAGTGAGAGCGACAGTGAACCTGAAATCAGCTAAATAAATTCAGCCATCATTAATTTCATTATTTACACCTGTGCCTTTCCTCCTGAGACTGCTGTGAAAAACACCCATTAACATCACAAGCCACCTTTTAAATATTTGCCTCTGGGCAATGAAAGGAAATTATGATACTGCTTTATAATTAATGGCTCATAGCTGCATGAAGCGTTAGTTAATTTTTAACTGTTGATAATAATAATAATAAACTTTTCTTAACAATGTTACAAAGTGCTTTACAAGAAGAGATTAAACCGACATGGCAAGTGACTAAAAGACTGATACACAAGAAACAAAAAATGAATAAATACAAATAAAACAAATTAAAACAGTATAAAATAAAAGCAGTCAAACATTCCCAAAAGCTTTTACAAAGATAAAGGTTTTAAGACGAGATTTAAAAGAGGCTTTGAATTTGAGGATGTTTTGGGACATTCAGGATTTAATGTCAAAGAGGCAAGGTGAGAGATTAGATAGGCTGCTAGAATCTGTGGTTTTTAACAGCATGTATAATTGAGTATCATCTGCATAGAAATGGTAAAGCACATCATGAGTCTGGATAACCTGGCTGAGAGGTAGCACATATATGGAAAACAGAAGAGGGCCAAGGACAGAGCCTTGAGGGACCCCACAACTCAACTGGGCTGAGGAAGAAGAAACATTACCCAGGGCAACAGAGAAAGTTCTGTTGGAGAGGTAGGACTGAAGTAGGCTGAGTGCCACACTTATAAAGAATGCCTCATGAAAAAATGGTGCCAGAGTTGTTATGAATGATAATATCACGCACAAACACTAACTATAGTAACGTTATGTTGTGTTCATTCCTGGTATTCTTATATAAGTGGTTGAAAAGTCTGATGTTTTTGATTTTCAGAGGTCTCTGTGTGCCTCAAGCTATAAGTGCATCTTAGTTTGTAAGTTGAAGAAATTTATGCAATATTTCATGCCAAACGTGGACCAAAAAATTTCTGTGTCTGCATAAACACAACCTCAGCTGCACCGCCACAGTGCTCCCTTAAGTACTCCCTGGAGTCAGGATGCCCAGCAGGTGTTAAAGTTTTTTACATATTCCTTTTTACAGATTAATTCACAATTTGAACTCTCGATTTAATAATTTATAGCACAGTTTCATATGACATAAACAGTGTGTCATCTCAAAAAACCTGTTTACAGAGGTGGAAGAACTACTCTGATCTTTCACTTAAGTAAATGTAGTATTAAAATTTTTACTTAAGTGAAGGAGCAAAAGTATAAACATATACTTAAAGTACCAAAAGTAAGAGTACTCATAAGGCAATAAAAGGTGTTTTATTTAATTATAATTATTGATATGTTCATCACTTTAATGTCGTCAAATTCATTTTAACTGCTTTATATACCGCAGGGACTTGTAAATATTCCCCTGAGAATCAATAAAGTTTTATTTTAAACCATAGAAATACATTTTAAATTATCTGATGATTATGTTACGTACCTTTGTATTATTAATATGAATTGTAAAATAACTTGCAAGATCAGATAAATGTAGAGAGGTATAAAGTATGAAAGTATAAAACTGGAGAAAATATCATTACTCAAGTCAGGTAGAATTACCTCAAAATTGTATTTAAGTGCAGCACTTGAGTACTTAGCTACACTCCACTAACACCACTGCCTGTTCATGGGATGTTAAAGGTAAGCAAAATGCAAAGTATAACCACGTATATCTGCTTTAAACCCGGAGGGCTCATTTAGATCAGGTCGACATTTCCCCATGAAAATGCAGAGCACACACACACACACACACACACACACACACACACACACACACATTGCGCACACATATACAATTCACAGGAAAACACACACTTCCAGTGTATCAGTGTGTCGCCTACCTGATGCTGCAGGCTGCGGTTCGTGGGTTGGGCCTCCCTCCCTCCCTCTCTCTCTTCGCTCCACACAGGACGCAGCAGTGGCCACCGCTTGTTTGGTTAAAACGGCACGACAGCAAGGTCGAATTTCAGAGAGGAGAGGAAGAGGAGAGGAGGCAGAGGGGGAAGAGAGGAAGAAGAGAAGAGAGCAGAGTAGAAGGCAAATATGACACCTCTTCTCAGCATCCCTTAGAAACTCCAATACAACACACACACACACACACACACACACACACACACCTTTGTTTACTAAACATTCCGCCTTTGAAATATTTATTAGCGTTGGGAGGCTCAGTGTGTGTGTGTGTGTGTGTGTGTGTGTAAAGAGGTGGGAGGTTGCCCAAGAGACGGCAAACTATCAGGAGAATCAGGTGATGTATATGTGTGTGTGTGTGTGTGTGTGTGTGTGTGTGTGTGTGTGTGTGTGTGTGTGCAAAAGACAGACACTTGTGTCAGGCTTGTGTTTAAATGAGTATCAGTTCAAATTGTTACTCACAGATTCCTCACTTGTGTATTTTGTGCTTCTTGTAACATTTATGTTACAGCTGTGGTTACTGTTCGCTGATCAATATTTCATATCTTACATACTTTTACACAAAACACTTAATAAAACATGATGCATGTTACAGATTAAAATTAAAGTATATAAAGAATTTAAAATTAGCTCACTGTTTACATATGAATGGCAATATGGATAATAATATGGATTCCATAATATACAGTAATAATATAACACTGACACTGGCACTTTTGATACCTGCAGTAAATTTTACAAAAAATACTTTAATATGTTACCATTTGAAATGCAAGATCTGCTTGTAATTGAGTATTTTTAATACTGTAGTATCACTTTCACTAAAAGATCTGAAACTCCATTATTTATTTATTTATTTATAAGGACAACACATATTAATGAACATTTCTGTAATAAAAATGTGCCAGTGTTTGCCAGCTGGCTGATTTTCAACTGCAGTCCTTTGGCAAGATGTTTTGAATCTGACAAAAGGATGAAATTCACAGGACAAAGACAGCATAGATATTGCTGGACAGGCAGTTAGCAATGCTGTTAATAAAACAGATATTGCATACCTACCCATGCAGAGATGGCTGCCTGGCAACGGGCGAAGGATGTAAAGCAAGTTAGCAGCATGTCAGCCAGAAATAACAACAACAGTGTACTCCATCTGTCCTCCATTATGGACTAACACTGAACTTACCTTCTCAGGTAGGAAGTCCTGTAAATCTGGATACAACAGTAAAATATTTGTTTAAACGTGTATTTTAAATGTTCTGAGTCTAGGAGGATATGACTGCAGTGTAAATGGAAACAGTTCAGAAAATAGTAAAAGAACCTGTTCAGATTCTAAAGAGTCCAAGGTCACTGTGAGGTCAAAGATCATAGAGCTCCATGTGGGATGTAAATCAAGACATGAGATGAGGCAGGTCAAAGGTTAAACATGAGCAGAAAGTGGTGACAATTTTAACCTCATTATCTTCTTCTTTCATCTCCTGCTGAAGATGTGTTCCTTTCTAAAAGGCCTGAATGTTGTTATCTCACACTTATAAGCATGACAACACACACACATACGCAGTCACACTCTCTCACTCGCTCTCTAATCACATTTTGTTTCATTGTTTTAATTTGCCAGCCCTTCCATTTCCCTCCTCTCTACTGATTCTCATTGGACAATGAAATCGGGAGTAAAGTGGGACTGATCCTCATAAATCATTAAGCAAGGTTTGTTTTGCCTTGTGAATGTAATTAATACATAATTAATATTTAAAGATCGACTCGTTTATCAAATTTAATTTCTCCACCGCAACAGATGCAGTGGAACGAGGAAAACAAACAAACGGAGGAGGTGTTTGGAGAAGAGAATGGGGGGGGGGAAACAAAGGAGGAAAGGGAAGAGAAATGATCGCTAATGAGACAGAAATGAGTCGGCGTCTTAATTAGGCGACAGGTAGCAGCTTAGTCCCAGAGGAGGATCATGTTAACTCAGCCAATTTGCCTTAAATGAGTATTTTTCTCCTTTATTTTCTTTATAATTTAAAGTATTACACCTTCCTTTGTGTATTAAAGTCGCTATAAAAATATATTTTGACTTGTCTTTCCTTGTCATCTTGCCCTAAACTGACTCTGCTAAATGGTGTCAACCAGTTAATCAAAGGTGGAGATTTCTGGGAGATTGTTTATCATTCAGAAGATTAAAGTGATGCATAGAAAGTCCCCAGAATGCAGGAAATTAGGTGTCTGCCTCACAACTTTCTGGGGCAGGACCCCCAACCCCCTGTTTCATATGACATAAAACCTACACCCTGCAGTTAAATCATATGCATATGTGTTTTGGACTTATTTTCAATAGAGACAAAACAGATTATGTCCCTATGAAATCGAAATCATAGTGAGCTCTCCAAAATCTGATCAGTCTACTTTTATTTATCTGTATCTCCTTCTTCGTCTATCTGTTTCTCTCACCCTCCCTTTCTCCTCGTCCTTACTCGCCCTTTGCCTCTGGAGATTGTCATGAGAGCGCGACGCTCTGCGCTGTTAAGTAGGACCACTTTACCCTGTCAATACATTCAATAGAGCGCTATTGACCTGAGTTGTGAGAGGGGCTCCGGGTGACCGAGAAAGACAGGAAAGATGTAAAGAAAGAAATACTGAAAGATGGAAAAAAGATGGATGAAAAAACTCATCAATCAAAAATAGCAGGAATGAGAAAGGGAAATGAACACGTCAAGGACAATGAAATGTAATTCCTTTTTAGAAGTTAATAGATTTCCTTAATTCTAACATAAAGGCATGGCATAAAGGATATCTGTGTGCTATCAAGAGGGGCTTGACTAAAGTCAGAATTTGTGAACCTGCTATAATGAGTGCATCTCCACATCTGGACTCCACGAATGATGGAGTCTGAGTGATGCATCTGTTACGCTTGTTTTATGTGTCTGTTTGTAGGAACCTGCATGAGTGAATTTCAGAACAGAAAGCGTCTCTCTCTCTCTCTCTCTCTCTCACACTCACACACACACACACACACACACACACACACACACACACACTTCCTGGCCTCGCTGCTCTGATGAAAGCCGCTCCTGGCTAATGGGTTAATTTCATTCCACTGCTCTCTGCCATGTTGAGGACAATTAGCCCAGAATGGAGCTGTGAATATTTAATGACGTTCACTGGAAGGTACAGAGAGAGAGGGAGAAACCTGTGGTGGAGGAATGAAGAAGAGAGAAATGCATGTTAGGAGGAGGAGGAGGAGGAACACTGAAGGATGACAGTGTAGCCATCTTTGCTGATTGTTTTACTGATTTCGCCAGCACTGTCACCAGACATGAATGTCAGTATTGGATAATTTTGGGAAACCCAATGATGTTTTTTACATCTCTCTTTCTACAACTCCTGCACATGGCCACTTTGGTTTGGTTCGGAAAAGAATAATTGCAGTTAAACTACCATTGGTATCACTATCCCCTATATGAATGACTTGGATGTCCAACATGGTCGACACATCCTGACACCTAGTGCAATAAGCAGAAAACTTTTACTTTTTGTCTCTGACCACACTCCTATAATTGCTGTTCCATACCCGAACTAAACCCTCTCTCAGTTATTCCCTCTTTAATATACACACTTAATTAATTATTAGGTTGTTTACTCATTTATTTACCCATTCACTCTCTCAGTTGCTTTTACTCACCTTTCATTCTGTCTCACTGCACTATTTTTCTCTCCATAACTTTTCTGTCTCAGTCTGATTTAATTGAACAAAGGCCAATATTTCCTGCCATGATTATACCAAGGTGTCAACAGTAACCACATTACTTCACACTTTTTGGGAACAATTGTTTGTTGTGTTTAATATATTCTTGCTCCTAACTCACTGAATACAGTGGCTTGGTTAGTGGCCCTGAACATGACACTATGACACTCTACATACCCTCCAACATTGCCTTTGGGTGTCAGGGACGGTGTGTCCATTTTTGCTCATTACATGGATTGTGTGTTTTCAAAATAAACTTCCATTTTTACAGGATGTAAGTCCTTGTTAAATGCATGCAGTCCCTTTCCAAAGTAAACTCTCAACATGGATAAAACAGTGTTTTTAGATTTAAAGCCAAGCCAACACATTCTCACTCCCACCTTGTCTCAGATTGATGTTTGGTCATGGACTTTCCACGTCGACATATGACACGTAGGTACACTGGTGGGATGTCTCAAATCACATACTTCCGTTAGTACACTGCCATGTAGTATACTATGTGCACTATCTACTTATTGGAGTAGTGTGTAAATTTCGACAGGGTAGTGTTGTCTCAAACCAAACATGGCCGTTGTGCACTTACTGGAAATGACAACAGTATAGTGGTGCTTAGTGCAAAAAACACATGTATTATACAATGCAGCGATGTTCACGGTCGCACAGTCCTTGGCCGCCATTTCCAGTTTGAAAAGTGGTCCCTCCCCTTCCACTACGTAGCCAAGATGGCGACCATTGAGGGTGAGAAGTGTCCATAGTTCCACACACAACTTCTTGACCATTTTGAGTGCACCATCCGGGAACTCATAGTGCACTGCATTTTTCCATATTTCTCAATGTGAGCGCACTTATGCACTCAAAATATTAAGTGTAAGTACAGAAGTACACGATTTGAGACATAGTATGGATGTGTTGGTTGTTGATGTCCTGGGATGCCATGTCAACTTTAGCCTGTTAACGGCAAACTTTACCATACTTTTACTCCGAAGTAGAAGTTTGAGCAGAAAAACCAACTGGGTATTTGTACTTGTACTTTGAAGTATTTGTTGACTTCTACCACCAGAGTTGACACAGACTGAAGAAACACAATAAATTCATCCAACTTCTCAGCACTTCAACTTGAGTTCAATCTTGAGTGGAAAGAAATGAGAGAATGAAGAAATGAGGAGTTGTTTACCTTTTGCTCCACAAAAGCACCGTTGCTCTCATTTACGAGTGTAACTTCTGTCACCTGTGGACTCAACAGAGGCGTATGCACAATTACAGTGAATGCAAGATGGCAGATTGACAGATGGACCTCTGATCTGATGGAGAAGTCAGTTTGTGCCCTGAGGTGACGAACGTTATGCTACACTGTGGCCTGTCAATCAAACTCAGCTCCAGCATCTCTACGGCGAATACAGAGAAGGACAGAAAACAGGACTAAACCCAAACCCAGTGCAAGACCTTTAATTGGTTAATTGATCCTCATCTGCCAATCAAGTGTCTAAATTATTAATTGAATAGATGACAGTGTTGAGGAGATCTGTGGAAAGAGTCAGCTTGATTGGGAGAGAGGTTTGAATCCTGATGGGTTGTTATGGTGATGAGGGTTGTTATGGCGATAATGGAAGGTTCGTCATTGAACAGAGGAAGGTATTGATTATTTGTCTGACAGCTTTATTGCCTTCATGTTTCCCTGTGTAAAGGATTATATTACATTTTGCATTCATTTTTCTTTTCCTAAAATGTCTGGATACAAACAAATTTTATAAATGTCTTTTTATTTTATTCCCAGAGTCTTTTATTGTTGTTTATTTCTAACACAAATATATGGCTAATAAAATTAGAATGAATGAAAGTAGCAGAGGACTTTCATTTTGACAAAATTAAATACATTTCCGCAATTAAAAGGCAAAAATTGGTGCATAAAACTTCACCAGAATGTGGGACATTAAGTGTTTGATGCTCAGGATTTCCTAGGGGAGAACCCCAAACCTCCGGTTTCATATGTGCTGTGATGAGACAAAACTGTTTTAGAACTTTGCAGAGAAATTGCATTGGGACTTACTAAAACACGTGAATGAAAATGACCATAGCAATGATCATTTCAAATGGTGAAGAGGTCATTTTTCCCGATCTGGAGGATTTCAAAATGCCCAGCAGACACAAAACAGTTGCAATTCTAATGTAACTGTCTTCTTTGTGGCCTATTCACCACACCGGAGAAACATTCAGGGGTAAACACAGTGACTTTGGAAATAAGAACCAGCAACGCATACAGCAGCCTTAAGCTTTACCTGGAGCCATGGGAGAGCATATGGCACATGGGCCAAAGGATCACCTACGCAAAGCACTGAATGCTATCCTGTTACCCTGTGGTGACATACAACTAGTTGTTGCCACTGACAGCTGTTGCTCATGAATGCCACACTCGTGCCAAGCTTGATGTTGAAGCCAAAACAACATGTACTGTATATCTTAAATTAAAGACCTTAACATGTGGTTAACGTGATGGAGTGAGTGAGAATGAAACTACTTCTGGGAGGTGATGAAAAACCAATGCCATGAGCTCCTGGAACCAACATATAAAACAAGACTAACACTTAAAGTTTTTTTATTTATACCAGAAAAAAACAATTCGTTCAGTAATTGGCGATCCCAGTGGATGTTCTTGGATGTATTTGTAAAATACATAAATTACAATTGGTATCCACTGTAAACCTTAAACAGGTACTTTATCAATTAAGTATAGCACTTTCCTGTTTTCTTAATCTATTAGTTAAATTATTTTGGTTAAGGTTAGGATAAAGTTTGATTAATGGTTTCACTCTGTGTAACATACAAAAAAGTCCTTCAGTCCCTGTTGTGCATTTCCGTAAAAGTCGTTAGAGTAATTGACCTTCCTCTTCATACAAATATGTACAAACGTCCCACGAGAACTTTCTTCTTAAGCAGTAAAGCAAACGAAAAACAGGGATTCCAATGCATTATTTTCTGCTCAAGAGCCAGTTTCTCAAACCTTTAGGTCACCGCCAATTTTCTATCACGCATGCACTCTAAGCAGTTTTCTACTCGTATTCCCTCGTGTGTCTGGATGAAATGAAGTGCAAGAGCATAATGCACCATATTGATATCTGACATGTCAAAACACAGCAAATTACTATCCCATCTTAGAGGCTTGCAAAGTCTCTGACCTGACCTCAAGTACATAACATCCGCACTTCGTGCTCATCAGGTCCCGTCATTCTCCAGTCGACAAATGCGTTTAGTTGCCTGCTTCTCTAAGCTATAAGGTACTATCGTCCTTTATTATAACCTGCACTGTCACCAGGTTCAACAAGTTCATTTGAAATGGAAAGCTCCAAAACTGACAATGATTTAATCGTATTATACTGTAAGTACTGATAAAATACTTTACTGTCAACGTACTGATATCACTGATGTTAATTAATTAATTTATCATTTCAAACAAAGGCATAAGTAGATTTTTATTCCTATAGGGGAGGTCAAGGTGGACGAATGGTTTGACGAACTGTGTTGTTTTGACACAAGAGACCTCTGTTTGGGTTCCATCCCCAACAGTCCAACACATTCTCCCTCCGACCTCGTCACATATCCACGTTTGGTCATGGACTTTCCATGATATGATGCACAAGATACCCTGGGTGTGTTGGTTGTTGACATTCTGGGACACCGTGTCAAGTTCTGCCTGTTATATGCATTGTCTTCTTTGAAAATATACTTCTGTTTTCACAGGAAATTTACCCTTAACATACAGTGTCTTTCAAAATAACACACTAAATGGGTACAACACCACAAATTTCTGTTTTCTTCCTTCAACAACTAACGCACATGGTTAGGTTTAGGGGAAAAAAACAAGGTTTGGCTTTATAATCTTGCGGGACACAAGCACTGCTCTCCCGGGTGAAAGTCAGTGTCTGTTGGATCTATCCACCACCCCTGAACTCAGACTTTCACCACCTTACCTTTCGTTCTTGTCTCGCCACGTTTTCCCCTGACACCGCTTAGTCAGGGGAGTAGTGAACTATAGTGGTGACCAGCCGCGTATCATGCTGACATTAAAGGACGGCTTTTCTTGTCATTGCCCAAGCGCTGAATTTCGACGACCTCAGAGTGATTCACATTAGGCAGCATATCCTCATACAACAATTCGGATGATATCTAACAAAGTAAGGCCCCCTTAATGGTGTCATCATGTTACGTACTTAATGTAAAGTTATGTACTTAGTATAGAGCTACGTAGGTTAGGTTTAGGCGAGTTATGTAGGTTGGATTTAGGAAAAGAAACATGGTTGGACATTGTCACATTACATACTTTATGTAAACTTACATAGGTAATGTTTAAGCAAGTAAAGTTACGCAGATTAGGGTTAGGAAAGTAAAGCTACATAGGTTAGGCTAAGGAAGAGAAATATGTTGATGACATACCTTAAAATAGCTCAAAGTTCACTTGCTTTCACACAAGACATGAACACCAGTCTCCAGGGGGAAAGTCCTGTGTTTGTTTGACACATCCACCACCCCAGCTTGCCTCCTAATGTGGACATTCGCTCTTTATAATTCTTCCTTCTTTACTCCCGTCAAGTGATGGCAGTCTCTCCAATTATGTGGATTATATACAAATTCCTAGCTCTTGATTACATTGGTTATATACAGATTCTGGTACATGACTTATCATAGATTTCATAGGCTACTGCTTTAATGTTAAGCTCTGGGAGATCTGAGCGGTCATATAAGTACTGTTCATAAGAGTAATGTATTTTGTCAGTTAGTCTGGAAGACTTGTGTATTCAAAATACCCTTTTTTCTCTCTTTGGATAAAAAAAGGTATAACAAATGTCACGTTGAGCTGATGTCTGACTGTCTGCATGCTTCTGTCCCACAGGTACATCATGAAAATAAGGATGATCTGTAGCTAGAGGGGCCGTCCTGCAACTCAAAGGACACAGACACAGTCAGGTTCTGCAGCTCTCAGACCATCCATACAAGGTCTGTGATTGGTTGAAGCATGCCTGACAAAGGAACTGAACTCTTCCTTTACTGGAAGTCACTGTAATTTAATTCAAATACATTATTAGACAATGTATTCTCATATCATACAGTTTGTATGATATCCTCGAAATTTGTGCCCCACAAATGATGTCACGTCCTTAACATACACTTACATAATTAAAGTAAAGTTACAGAAGGTTAGGTTTAGGTTATAAAAGTTACATGGTTGGGTGTCTATAGGTTTGGCTAGTAGAGTTACTGACATTAGGTTTAGGGAAAGAAACATGGTGAGGACGTACCTTAAAATGACTCAAAGTTCACTCAAAGTTCTCGCAGGTCCAAACACACAACTCCAGGGGAAAGGTTTTTTTGTGACTCATCCACCACCCCCAACCTGCCTCCTTACACGCGCTCAGGACATCTTCCTTGTTCACTGCTGTCAGCACGTTGGTTACATGATCACAGCTTTTCAAAATACATGAGATATGTATGAATGTGGATGTGTTGCTTTTCATAGGAAAACATACCAAACATATGGAAATTTGTGAGAACAGCCTGGATTAGATTGTAAAGTTTGAAAAAGAGGTGTCGTTTGAAAAAGAGCCCCTGTTACTTGTGCAGAGTTACATGAATCTATGTACAATCGTATGAAAATAAAACACAGCTAATTCAAGATATAAATAAAGGTATTTAATCCAACAGACTTCAGCTCAGTTTCTGTTCTGTGCTCATATGATCTTTTACTCATATTCCCTGGTGTGTTTGGGTGAAATGAAGTGCACGGGCATAATGCACCGTATTGACATCTGGACATGTCAAAACACAACAAATTACCATCCTGCCATCTTGGAGAGAGACTCCCTACGATTTGATCCATAGATCATCTGCACTCTGCACTCATCAAGCTGTCTCACTCATGGGGGCATTAATGCGTTTTGTTGATTTCAGCGTTTCAGAGGCCATTAAGACAAGAGAGAATGGAGAGCACAGAAAGTTACAGACCTACCTACCTCCATGGTGAGTTGTTCATGTTTTGATGGACGGTGGTTTGCATTAGAGGCTGGAGTCAGCTCTGGGTTTTTTAACAATAACAATATAAGGTGACCATACATGATCCACTCAAAATTGTGTAATGTATTTTCAAACAGCAGTTCAAGATTACCTTTGAAGAACACACACAGGTGACCCTCTAATGATGCAACAGATGCACACATATGGACACGCACGTGTTAATACACTCAAAAAGAACATGAACTATCAAAGCAACCATACAGAATCACATAGCAACACACACACACACGCTGTGGATCACAGGCATGTTTACAGACAGACAGACAGAGCAGACGGATGAATAAATGATGTGTGTGATCTATAATGAATGCCTCTTGTTCATTACACATTCTCACATTCAACAGGCCATTCCACAGGCCACAACACTGTCCTCACTGTCTGGGTCTTTAAGTGGCAGATCACAAATGTGTCAGGGAGGCAGAAATAATCTCATTGGTTCTTTCAAACCGCAGATGACCACAGGAATTTATTTTGGCTGAAGGGGCGTCAAAATATGACTTCAAGCAAACATCTGTCTCCACTGGCATCAACAGAAGATGAGATTTAATGGTTTATACAACACATTTATGGTGTGTTATACAATTAAACCTTTGGCCAACTAATAGCTTATAAGCTATCAATTTCTTATTGCTACTTAGTTAGCATTTTTGCATGTAGGAACTGACTTTGGAGCTATGTGTTGCTGTGTGTGTGCCATGTACTTGTAACAGTTTGTTAATAAACAGAAATTTCTGTTTGTAATTAATTATTATGAATAGCAAAATAAAATGTAGCATGAAAAAGACATCCTAACTGTACCATAAATGGCTCACAGCTAATGACACACCCTGCAGCTTCTCCTCTCTAATTTAGAATTTAAAATTTAAAATGGGAGAAAATGTGCATGATATTATATACAACAACAGGTGATAAAACTTCATCAAACAGTTCAGACATTTTGAATAAAGTTTAACTGTAAAAGAAAGAATTGATAAAATAAATAAATAATGTCTTTAATGTCTTTGTCCAACAGCTTTATGGGAAAATTTTACTGGTATTAACACATCTAGTGTCAAACAAATTATCTAAAAAGTCAGCCAGGTCTCACTCTCAACTCGTCAAGTACAGACGCTTGGTCTGTGGCCCTTGGCATGAAACAGACACACCAAGGCACCCTTCACAACACCTTCAAACAACTGTCATAGACTAAAGAGTGAAAAGGTCCACATGGGGCAGGGGGGAGGGAAGGTGGATGGTCAAACAAACTCCGGACTTTTACTTGGGAGCCTGCTGTACGTGTCCTGTGTGAAACTAAAAGTCAATGGAGTTATTTAAATAACAACATAGTGTGGCAGTATGTGTAGCACGCTATGCCAGTGACAGAAGTCATGTGACACAAAGTTTTTCATTTACCTTCCTTAGGTTTAGGTTTAGTTTATTTTGAAAAGAGCTGCATGCATGCAACAAGCAGAAACTGTGTATTTCCTGTGAAAACAGAAGTTTATTTTTTGAAAATACACAATGCATGTAATGAGTGTATTGACACGTAATTGACATACAATCCCTAAAAATCCCTTCATATGATGCCAAGGGCCACTGACCAAGCATTGGTATTTGACAAGTTGAGAGTGAAAGCAGGTTGATACAGTATGTCTCAGTTTGTGGTAACAGTTAAAGCACATCAATAAGAGTTGGAAAATTAAGGTCTCCTTTTTAACTAAATTAAATTGATCATACTGCAGTCTGCTGAAAGACTAGCCAAAAAAATCAAGCAAAACATTGCTGGCATTGTTCAACATAATCTCATTCCTACTTGTCTATATCTATATAGCTTCACTATAATAATGACCCAGACAGCCTTTTGCATTGTATCTTGACTGTGACACCCCTCCCACTGTCTGCAGTTGACTGACATGGGAGAGTGGTTACCTTGATGAAGCTCACCTGGGCCTTCCAGGCTACAAAGCTGCCTCATGTTTTCACCTGCTCACTCCCTTCCTGCAGCAGACATCCACCTGGCATCATTGCTTTTTGTTTGTACCTACAACACCTCCACAGCACACCTTACACACATTCATATATGGCTTCCATTAATGACTTTGTTGACCTACACACACCATTTATTATTTAAGTAATCTTAGTTTAATACATTATGTTTACTGTTTGAGCTAAATCTTTTGTGTGGACTCCCTGCTCATCACATTCACTGAGCCACTTTGTGACATGACACAGGGTCAGCAGATCTTGACACAGAAGGGGTCACCTGAAAGTCACGTGACTAAGAGGGGATCGGCAGTTAGGTTTGGGTATTAAAATCACTTGGTTAGGATTAAGAAAAGATTGTGGTTGACATATGTCATGTCAGCTGACTAACTCAGTATTTACTTAGCTTCACATGGGACACAGTGGTCTCCCGGGTCAAAGTCCTGTGCTTCTTAGACCTATCCACCTCACCTCCCAACCTCCTTAAGTGGATTTTATTGCTCTTTATACTATGCCTGTTGATCTGACTGTGAAATAATAATGCAGATGGCTTTACATTGGAGTTATGCTGATGCATTTCATGTAGATGCTAAAGGATGCCCCCGTTGTCCCAACAGTCACATTGGGAACACTGGCCAAGCGGTGTACTTTGATACCCTTGGAGTGAGACTCACCGGCTGCATTGTTGCTACTAGCCAGTTAAATGGTAAACTAGCCAGCCAATCTCCTAACCTCAAGAAGTCTATTATCATGAAAACAAATCTCCAGCATCCAGCTAACTTGTGTTTTTGTGTCCCTTTTGGCTCCGCCCATTAAGATCCAGAGACAAATTCCAGCGCATTCATTGGCTGATGGTCCTGGTGATTCACAGAGGACACAAAGACTAAACAAGAAGCAGACCGAGGATTAAACAGTAGCTAGTTGAAGCTCAAAGATCTGGAGAGCGCCCTGAGGGTGAGAAGGGAGGAAGAGAAAATGGGGTGGAGGGATCGATGGTGACTATGTGTTGTTTTATAGATGCTGTCGTATAACTCCTCTCTCTTCCTCTCCTCCGCCTCCTCCTCCTCCGGCCCTCTCAATTCTTCTTCCAGGCACAACATATGATGGATGTCGGAAAGGAGCAAGTGTGTGTTTGTGTTTGTGGCTGTTACAGTATCCAATGATCCTAGTTTTTAGTTTTTACTTTTCAGGGGAAGAAAATCTGTGAAATTATCTAAATCATTTTATGACGAAAAAAAAAGCACAGTGCCTATGTAAGCCACGGCCTCACAGAGCTGCTAGCCTGGCTGTAGATTTGCAAATGAGTTGTTGTTGATGACATAGATGCTTATGTGAGATTTTTTTAGTATGTCTGAAACCTTGGCATGAAACCAATAGTATATAAACTGCATACTATTTCTAATGAAATACATATGCAAACACTGGACACTGCAATGGAATAAATATCCCTCAATGCAATGAATGCTGTAGAGGACAACCTTCATAACAGACAGTGACTAAAACAGCTGTGTAGCATCAATAACACTTCAGTTTAAGTGTAAGTATATAATAAGTGCAAGATTTCACTTTGCTGGGCAATTATCAGTAGATCTGAGATTGGCACGGGTTGCCATGGTTATGTGTCTCCAAAACCAGCAAGGAAGCACTCAAGAAGTGATGTAATTATATTAAAAAGAGTCATACTACTATTTATTTATGCAAAAGTATGTTGACCGATAGAACATATATTTGGTATGTAGTGTATAGTATGTGATTTCAGACAGAGGGCTTGTTTATTGTTGGGTTGTTGTTTTTAAATTAGCATGAACATACATCATTTATGGTAAATAGGTAAACATACTGAATCCTATGTAGGAAAACACTGTGAAATCGTCCAAAGAGCAGTTGTCAGTTTTCAGTATTTTATGGTACAGTCAGTTTTCCATAACCCTCAAAATAACAGTAACCTTCATCATTTCAGACATAGAAACCAAGTTCATCAATCCAAGTTCATCATCAAGTACATCAAAAGCACAAAACTGTCACAATATGATGTTACTGATCTATTGAGAAAAATTAGAACTCAAGTTTTTGATCATATTTTCTTATGTGATGTTACTATGTTTAAGAAAAATCAATCAAATGACCAATAGTTAGTCATCAGGAATTCTTTCTTGGAGTGTCCCTTTGAATCCACCAATAATACAAACATTTGCATAACTTTTTTTTTTTTTTTTTGTTATGTTGTCCTCTGCTATTTTTTTTATTCATTTCCCTTTTTCCTATTTTCCATTTTAGTGATTATAAATCTTTTTCTTTTCATTCACACTGTATAAAAAAAAACATGTTTCTCGCAGCAAAGCCCTGTCACATTGGCCGGGGCAGGAAATAAGAAGGACGGGGGGAATTTTTATTTCTGGTCATCTGGAAAACAAGGTCCCCTTTTTCAAAAGCCCAAATCAACCTTTGACCCTCATAGCCCGGTCCCCGCTGGGGCTGATGGCGGCAGAACAATAGGACCTGCAGGCCAGTGCGCTGCTCTACAAGTGTTACAGCGCCAGGGGTCAGCCATGTTACCATACGTTCCTGTCGGGACCTCTTAGAGCTGGCTTCACTGCACACACACACACACACACACACACACACACACATACACACGATAAAAAGTTAAACTTAATTAGTTCTCCTATAATTGGAGGAGTAATTGGATTTTCTTGTGGGTTACTGATTCGGCTCTCACTCATCATCTGTTCAAATGAATTCAAGCAAAAAAGATTCAGAGGCTTACAAATGACAATGGACATGAAATTAAATTTCCATTTCTGACAATGTGTAAATGTTTCTGCTCATTGTTTTTTCTACCAGACACATATTTTTTGATTGCAGTGAATGTTTTGGTGGCTTCATGGTCTGAATAGCTATTAACATATTTTATTATTATTGAAATGTGGGCATCAGGAATACTCCTCAAGGATGATGCAGTGTATACTGCATAAACCAGTGACACCAGACTAGCTCCATGGTGTTCACCAGACAAAAAAGGACCCTTAATCAACTTAAACAGTTGTTTAGGGTTTCGGTAACTCCAACCCCACAGTTTTTCCGTTAACCTGAGTCTCAAATCACTTCACCTCTTTGAAATTGAACAACAGATTTACCTTTTCTTCCAGGCGTGGTGGATTGTTTTAAAAAAAAAATCCTTCTTCTTGTCCGTCATTGTTTTGAAGACAAGAGGAGATCACAACAGCTCAAACCGACACACTCCTCTGGTATCTCCTTGGCTTTGTGTGATGCGTGGCGCTGCTCATTGTCAGCAGGTCAGACTTTTGTTTCTGGGCGTGTGTGAGTCACCTCAGGTGTGTGTATCAGATGACCTGGATGTGCTCAGCTGGCGGGAGATTCAAAAAGCTGAAAGCATATGTGTGAGTAAACAAAGGGCAGTCAGTGGACATCATTTGGGGTGTTCAGTGTATGTAAAAACAATATTGTTCTCCATCTAGTTTGGCCATTAGCAGTATATCTCAAAAAATGTTTTGTGTAAATGTTTGATGTCATGTTGAGCCAAGGGCAAAAATTAACAATATATCAGCAGTAAGTAAGTAAGAAAGTAAGCAAGTAAGTAAATTTTATTTGGAAAGTGCCTTTCAGTGCCTGAGGTAGTCCATCATGGATTCCATTGTGGATTCCACCTCGGATGATGACAAAGAGTTAAAATATTTTAACTTTAAAAGGCAATCATATTGGTATTCTCTGCCAGCCTCACCTACTTTTACCATCTCGTGTACTATAATGACAGCCGGTTTGCAATTCCACATCATTGCAGTATTAGTTAAAGGGAAACAGGATTAGATCATTTTCTTTACATGCAACTGGAAGTTAATTTGTTGGTCATAGAAGACTCCCAGGTTAAATATGTCTATTATAAAACAGTCTTACCTGTTAGAGCTGATTATCTATTAACATTTATTATCGTTATTATTAGTATTATTATCATTATTATTATTTGCTATTATGGATAAATCATTTTCTTCTTCTACTGTATCTCTTCTTCCTACTAATTACTTAATACTGTACCTGGAATGTTTTAACTCAAGAAGAAATCAATCATTTCTTGCAACCAACTAACTGTATGTGTGTGTGTGTGTGTGTGTGTGTGCGTGTATGTGTGTGTGTGTGTGTGTGTACCTGTACTTCCCTTTGTGTCCTGAGTGGCTGTCGTTTGGCCTGAGGCCGGGCAGATAATGCAGCATGGATCTATAGTAGCAGCCACATCTGTCTCTGCGCTGCCGCTCTCAGACAAACCTCCCTCTGACTGCTGCTGTTAGCACTATTGACCTGACGCTCTCTGCTTGGTGTCTGTCGCCGTCTGTAAAACAGCTGACCAACTGAAGTGCCTCGCAGCCGTTTACCCCCTCAGGAATGACTCCAAACAGTGCATGACGCTTAATGATTAACTTTTTTTTTGCAACAGGGAGATCTGTTTCAGCATGAAAGCAGTCTGACAGTGTGATGACCCCGGATCATCATCTGGAATTTACTGTGAGTCACAGTGCTCTCTTCACACCCAAATCTTACACTCGTGTACATTAAACACTATTAACTTTACTGATGCCCACAGTTCATACTTTAATCATTTAATTTAAGCTTTAATTTGCTTTAATTTTTTTTGCATAAATATATTTTATTAACACTTGATCACAGTGTGTCTCCCTTTCATTATAGTAACTTGAGCCAGGTTGTTACAGACAGCAACACATAATCTGGCTGTAGAAAAAACTGTTATTTGTTTTTGTTATCTGTCCTCTCAACTCCACTAGAGTTTAGGGCAGATAGATAGATAGATAGATAGATAGATAGATAGATAGATAGATAGATAGATAGATAGATAGATAGCCTTTTATCGTCTCATGGGGAAATTTGTTTTCACAAACTGTCAACAACATTTGAGTACAAAAAAACATCACCAACAAACACAATGCACAAACACAACCAGACATGAACAACTGACACATATATATCACACTCAGGAGGGCTGGGTCCATACAAGGTTATTGGGGGAGGTTATTGAGTGCGGAGATGGCAGAGGGGACAAAGCTCTTGTTAATACGTGCCCGTCTCCATCTCAGGGTCCTGTATCTGTGCCCAGACGGCAGCAGTGTGAAGTGTGGGTTGAGAGGGTGATCCGAATCATTGGTTATAGTTCGTGCTAGACGTGTGACAGATCAGTGGTTGAGTTCTGTGAGGTTGGGTGTGGGATGGTTGATGATTTTGGATGCAGTTTGTGTTATTTTTGTTAGTCATTACATTTCCTGTACAGTTTTTTAACCACAATGAATTAATGAATTTAAATTAAATTAAATCCACTTTGTACAGGGATAAATTAAAGATCTACTGACTGTATGTCAAAGTTGAAAATTTGTAACCTGAAATTTGAGCATTATCTGAATTGCACTGCTTCTCATCTGTACATTTTTTGGCAGGATGATCATCCCAGAGTGGTGACAATGCTAACAAAAATTTTACACGTACAGAGAATTTATAAAAATGTAATAAAATGAGATAGTTGTGGCAACAATTGATGCAGTCTGTGTGTTGCTTTCAGCCCATTCCCCATCTTGGCTTTATCTTATTTAAGTGGACAAACTCACCTATGAAACAACTAATAAAAGACTGAATAAAAAATGTTAAATGTCTAAGTCATTTTTCTTTATTTCGGAATTATTTTCAGTCGTATTATAACGAGACACATTTTAACATTTATTAAGATTTTCAGGGGGTGTTCACTAGGCATCTGCTGCAGTGATGTAGTAGTGAACTCAAAAGGCACTTTGAACCAGGGAGGGCAGGAAGACACAAAGTTTGTTCTTTTGCTTTGTTTAAAAAGAAAAGCATGACATTTTTCATCAAATGCCACTGCTTGGTCATTGGTTTCCGCGTTAGACCCTGACGAAAAATAGGCATACTTTAACAGCGGTATGATACATCACTGGGCAGCACCAGTTAGTAACACCACCAGACTGCATCAGTTTGAAACACTACCAGACAACAACATAATTTATGACCCAAAAAGTCCCTGTAATGCAGGAGGGAGGGGTCGTGGATGGACCCAACAACACCAGACTTTCACCCAGGTGTCTGGTGTTCACTTCCTGTATGAATGTTGAGCCAAACAATGATGTTTTTTTTTCTAAACCTAACCACATGCATTTGTTGCACCACAAAATAAACGCAATTTCACTGACATTGTAGGTTTGTTTTAGAAAAAAAAGTACACATCTAAGGAGCAGAAACTGTACACTTCCTGTGAAAAAAAAATAGTTTCAGCAACACCTGGCTACTGACCCATAATGGCCTCTCCTCTTATCTAAGCCATTTATAATCTTAGCCCTTCACAATGAGTTTGGCTGAGGAGCTATGGATAGATTCCAGTCCATGTGTACATTAATTAGTCTGTCCAAGCGTCAAAGTGCCTGTTAGTCCACACACTGTCCTGATCATTATCTAAAATCACACCTTTTAACAAGCCTGTCATTCCAGGTCATAAATCTGTTGTTATATGTGGGAGAAACTGTGAGCCAGTCGACAACATCTTTACAAACTTGAGTTTAACCAGTCGAAAGGGTTTCATGTTTTGTTTGCTATCCAATTTTATGCTCCTTTACTTTTTCATTGAATTTCTCCCTGTTGGGATCATTAAAGCAACACCACAGACCCTCCACCATCACACACAGTGTCCTCAGCCCACATTTTGAGAAACCACACCTCAGACATTCCACACGATGATAAATCACTGGCTTCATCTGCAAGGCACTGCCATGATGGATCATTTGAATCAGTGCAGTGTTACTAATTATCAGTGTAATGGCTGACCCTGCTGAATGTCAACACCCATAATCACATGCTGCTTTTGAGGGGAATGCCAATAGGGAAGCCTGATGCTAAAATGTTGGGTGCAGATTGCATGCGACCACTATTGACTGACCGATAGGGAAATGTCTGCAGTGATTGTGAACCGAAGCATCTGAAATGATGGGATGAATAATGGGTTTGTAGTTTGATTACAATCAGCCAAAAAACAAAAACGAATAAAGCCCTGGGATGGCAATTGTAAAACATGGATTGCTGTCTGGTTTTCATGAACTTCCAACTTCCATATTTTTATTTTCCTGTTGCATTGTCCAAATAATCAGTATTACTACAAGCACTTTGACCATACATTAAAAAAAAAAAATTCTGATTAACCCTCTTCTCAAATTTTTTAGCATAACTTTATGGCCCTGTCTTTACGTATCCAGATACTTTTGTTAACTGATATTTTTCTCTGCATTTCTCATCCACAATTAAATGAAGTTTTAGGTCCCCAAAACAGATATTTTTTAAAACACCCTCTATTTATCAAAACTCGTGTAAAACAGGAGGTTTAGAAAGTGATGATGTAATCTTGTTGGATCACACATGTCAACTGTTGCTTTGTCCAATGAGCAAACACTTTTCTCAGGTGAAAATCCATAAGCACGCGATTATGACTGCACTGAAATGAAATCCTCTCTCTGATTTAGTATAAAATTCACCTTTATAAACTGCTGGAGGGGCCGTGCCCTGAGGATCAGCCATTTTCTCTCTCTCCTTCCATCTGTACTTGCTGCGACACTCTCTCTTTCCCCTCCGTCCCCTGTGGAGTCTTGTCACCAGGTTGTCACGACCGGCCTGCAAACACAACATGGCGTCGTCCCATCGATCAATAAATGAAGACGAGATGAACGAGGTCAGTGGGACAGAGAGAAGATGGATGACGAGCGGTCGCCTCTGGTTTGTTCTCCTGTTCACTCTCTGGTCTGCATTACCTGGATCACAGAGCACACACTCCCTGTGGGGCACACACACACACCCCCTACACACACACACACACACACACACACACACACATATAACACGGGATTACACACAGACACGCACATTCACGCACCAGCACAGACATTTACATACACAGTGGTAAAGCAGGGCAAACAATCAATTTACACCACTTAGTTGGTCATTTGGAGTTCATCATTTGGTTTTTATCTTTACTCTGTATTGATTCCACACACAGAGAAAGACGGAAACTTAAGTGATTACAAAGAAGAAGAAAGAATCAGTGGGGCTGTGGTCAGATTATAAGTAAATGTGCCTGACATAATATTTTTATGAAAAAATCAGTTTTTACAAATAAGATTTGGGTCAAATGATGAAATCTGATTTTATTTTCCTCATGTTGTGTGACTCATTATTGTCTCGCACCTGATATCCTCAGTGTTTGACTCTATTTAAACACACTTGGATATCTATTCTATGTACGTACATGTAAACACGTGAAGGTCTGCTCTTCATGTGCACAGGTATTTTAGAAAAAAAAAAACAGGTCACTGAAATAAAACCTTTTGTAAAATTCCTTCCAGGTTGAAGATGTTCAGAAACACGCATTTTCAGAGTTGACGGCAGAGTGTGTGCTGTAATCACCTTTGTGAGGCTTCGCAAATTAGGGGACATTTCATGTAATGGGCGACAGGGACAAAACACAGCTGGTTTTACCCTTGATAACGATATTTTTAATTAAGTTTAAGTTTACACATAAATGTGTCATTACCCTTTCACTGTCATATTCAGTATAACAGGCAGCGTCACAGTAATAGCTTTTTTTATAGTTTTTTAAAATGACAAACATCTTTTTCTTCTTCTTTGTGTAACTTCAGGGTAAGGGCTATATGTTGGTTTGGCATGCTCTTGAAAGCACTTCAACTGTGTTTGTGCATTTTCATTTGGACTAGGGATGGGCATCCTATGTAACTTCTATATTTGAGTACTCACAGTAATTATTATAGAGTATTCAAGACTTAAAAAAAAGATTAATGTAAGAATAGGAATGTATATTGGTCAACAACAGAAAACAAGTTGAAATTCATTTTTTAGACAGCCAGGTTTCAATTAGCCTACTAAGTTAACATAAGAAAAATCACCAAACTTTCTGTTGCTGTCATTGCAAAGGTAAGATGCAGCACTAAAAGATTATCCGGAGTCCGTGGGCGTTCTCCTCCCAGTCAGTTGAACGTCTCCCTGGTAAATACGAGCTAATAGCAGCAGTGGCTAACATCCAACATCGAGCCGTTGAACAGTCCCAACAAACTCACACCGTCATCAAAACAGCTTGTCTCTCTCATTAAAGCTGTTAATGACCATTAGGTAGCGTTAGCTGTTTGATGCCAACAGTTAGCCCGTCATTGTGTGTGTATGTCTGTGTCTGAGTGTGCGGGTGGACTGTCACCAACTGTTCCTAGTATTCTCACGATAAACAGCGGTGCAAGGAGCTGAGTGGTGAAATATCTCCACAATAAAAAGAAAGACTTTGCCCATTTAAAACAGTAAAAACATGTGTGTATAGATATAGAGACATATGTATGTATGTATGTATGTATGTATGTATATATATATATATATATCTATATATATATATAGATATATATATATATATAGATATATAGATATAGATATATCAGTCATGTTCAAATGTGGGAGGTTGAGTGGCAATTCCTCTTTGTGTTAAATGAATACTGATGTCCAAATTGAGAACTCACCTACTTGAGTACTCATCCCCATCCCAAATTTGGATTTTTTTTTTTTTAAGTGCTTGCGTGGATTTTTTTTTTTTAGTTGAGAGGAAGAAGGAAAACACCATCTTCAGAAATACCCATGTACATGTGGACCAGGCCTGAGTGTATTTCCATGCTTTATATTTTGTTTACTCCCCCCTGATTTTGCCATGTGAAAGCTTCATCTGAGAGCATGCCATGAGGCAGAGCAATCACCTCAGATTGACTCCACCTGTTTAGAGGCTGCACATAAGTCTGTGTAGAGTCGGCTCTGAGCACACTGAGGATTGCTTGTTGCTCACGTTTGCTCTTCAAAGATCATCAGCTTGATGGCTCTGTGAGTGTATTATTCATTCATGCATGGATGTTTCAGCATTGTTGAAAAATCTTACTTGAGCTTGCAGGGTCAAAAGTATCCAACAAGTGATCTTAAATATAATTATCACAAAAGTCAAAGTCCCTGAGAAATCAGAGGCTTGTAGAGGAGCCATCGACACACACACTCTGAAACCTCATCAACAATGATCCATGCAACACATTAAGAAAGTCCATAAGTAGGTCTGTGAAAGAAAATGCCACGCAGACATATCAAAGTGACCCCCTTGCATGTTCACCTATATGCACCCTGATGAAGTGTAGCTTTTAGTGTAGCATTTTAGTGCCCTGATAGTAAATCCAGACACTTCTGTACCTTTCCCCTACATGGGACCTGAGCCCTCTCAAGCCCAATAAAACCAAGTTCATTTATTAGAAGCATTAAAATGTCATCATGACTACTAATGCCATATTTACAGTTTAACAGTTCCAGTTTTATTGTTTTGTTTTGCTAAAAAATAGACTTGAAAGACATCTCGGAAAATAAACAACACACTGGAGCCTTCACCATAAATGTTTAATTGTCTATTTCACATTAAAAGGTTTTCTTAACAAATTTTGTGCCTGTCTCTTGTTTTCCATTCTAAGAAAATATATTACACTGTTTTTTTTGTTGTTGTGTTTTTTCATGTCAGTTCTGATCGCACAGGCCAACATGAGATGATCAGATCAGATTATCAGCAGGGAAACTCCACACAGTGTGACTAATACCAGGCAACAAGTGCAAGTGTAGACAAGGTGTCCTCTCTGTTATGTGTCTGTTTTCCAAACATGAGTTAGCTGACGCGCTGATTCACAGATATAGGAATGCAGCGGCACAATGTATTTCACTTCCTAACACGTTTCAAAATTCCACTGAATGACAATGCCAATATTGTGGAAGAAAACAAGAATAGATAGAAAAGTGCTTTAATTGAGAAGCCATGTCCACTGCTGCCAAGCCAATTACTAGAAAAAATGTTTCTGCAAACCGCTTTTAGGGCCTAAAAACAGCTAGAAAAACTGTGACGGGTTGCTACAAAACACCCAAATTTGGTGCCAAAAAGGCCGCTGGAAAAAAAAACAGCTATGACTTGCTAAATCACAACAGTTTTTTAATATTGGTGTCAAACAGCGGACTGCAGTGGTCTGCAACTTGGCAAGCATCTTGCCTAAATGACACATTATTCACCATCCTCTCCACCTCCCAATGACAAAGTTAGCTTATATATTAAATCACTTTACAAATGTAATGTTTTCAGAAACATACAATGCCAACAGTTTCCTCTGGCGACTGGGCTGCTGCTGCGCCCATTTTGGGTACTCACTCTGAGATGTTTGGAGTTTTGCCCAACCTCAAAACCTGGAACAAAGTAGTAAGTCGTAATTGGGGGTGACGAAATGGATTTAAAGCCTTTGCCAAGTAGTTGAAAGGACTCTCTGAGATCAATTGACTGTTCTGAGACAGTTACTATGGATAAAAGGCTTCTCCCTCATGTTTTGAAATGGGGAGCTGGAAGAGGAGCAGGTGGGAGGTGTTCGTCCTGCAACTGTTACCTTATAAACAAGCTGTTAGGCATAATCCCTTCTCTCACAACCCTTTGTCTCTTTCTCCTGCCATTCATGCAAGCAGCAGGTGAATGATGAGTAGAGTCCAAGCCCCAGGGCCATGAGTAAAGAAGGCGGCCTGAGTAATTAGGATTGTGGTCTTGGAAATAATACTCTGTATTTCTCTGTTACAGTCCTTGTTCCATGCAGAAACACATTCCACCACTCAGCTTAAGCTAACGTGCAAGGACCGAGGAGATGTCATTATGGTGAAGGGGAGGGATTATTGTGAAGATCCAAGAACCCTCAGTGTTCTTAGTCACAGTCATCCACATGCAAAGAGTTTGAAATCATGCTGGCTTCAATGATTATCGAGTTATGATTTGAGTCAACTTAAAGGACAACTTCGGTATTTTTCAACCTGGGCTTTATTTCCCCATGTGTATATGTGCGTATGATTCATGGGTACCACTCGTTCTAAAATTGGTTCAGTATCGAGCCAGCGAAACAAGCTAAAATGGTAATGTGGGCAAATGTGTCCCGTATAAAAGTGCTTTTTTTCGCCACTGACCGGTTCAGATCGCCAGTGCTATCTCTGTAAATAGCATATTGTAGTGGCCCTGGGGCAGTGGTGACTGTGAATGAGTGGAGTCAGCTGTCAGTCAGTCAGTACGTTTACATGCACAGTTTAATTCCACTTTTAATCGGAATGAAAGGCCATTCCGATTAAAAGTGGTCATGTAAATGGTCATTCCGACTGAAAATTAAATCCGATTAAAGGGGGTGGTTTATTCCATTTGTCATTCCGAATGAAAGAATTTTGTGTGCATATATACACTCATTCCTCTTTAAGTTCATTCCGGTCTTTCTGCGCATGCTCGTTTCCTTGCCCTTCTGGTGCGATGACGTATAAAGCGCGCATAGCAACGGGCTGCATAGCAACGGGCTGAGCTAGAGCAGTCGGACTCGTTGCACTCACCGGTTTCCATTCCATTCCACAGCACGGTCTTCTGCGTCCCTTCTCCTGCTCAACAGATGAAGCATTAGCAGAACAAGGTTGTTGTCGTACTGCTGCTTTAAGAATATAAGCAAAACACTCCCAAAAAAGGCACTAATAACGGCGTCGTCAAGCATCTTGTTATCCGGAGCGAGGACTACAGTGTTTTCTTCCGGTAAACGTAAACACGTGACATCCGCCCCGCCCCCTATCCAATCAGAAACCTTCCCTGCCCCAAACCTTGCGCAGACCTGAATACAGGCGATTGAACTGATCTCCCGTGTAAACCCTCATTCGGAATGAATATTTCCCATGTAAACTACCTGGAAAGACTTTAATTCCGAATGATTTCATTCAGATTCATTTCATTCCGAATGAGAAGCTATCATGTAACCGTAGCCAGTGTTGGAGCAGAGAGGCGGAGGGCATCCCCGCTCGGTATTGTAAATGAGTATGTGTGTGTTTTTTCGCCACTAACCGGTTCAGATCGCCAGTGCTATCTCTGTAAATAGCATGCTAACTTAGCCTTTCCCTTACCTCTGGGCTGTGTGATGTCACGAGCTTTGCTCCACTGTGTATGTAGCTCTCTCTACTCGTGGGACAGCCGTTTTCTTGAGGAAGAGGTGTTTCGGGATTGGATGTCTTCTCCTCTTCGGCTGGCGGTAGTCATTTTGGGAGAAGTCAGCACTGCAGACCCAATGGTCTGCAAGGCGCAGTGTCTAGACAGGAGTGTTAGCATCAATTGGTAGCACAACTAGCCACAACTTCAGCATCTCGCCGTCCGACAAAGGCAGCCTATGAAAGCTGTAACTTACAGGGTGTTGCGCGACATCCTGTTCTTGCATTCGGGAAAGAGGCCCGTTTATTTGAGTGCTCCAAAAACTCCAGTAACACTCCAGGGGGTAGCACGTAAAAGACTCTGTCCTCTGACTCTTCTAGCGTAACACACACTTCACACACACATACTCATTTACAATACCAAGCGGGGACAACTTCTGCCTTTCTGACAGCTGACTCCACTCATTCACACTCAACACTGCCCCAGGGCTGCTACCATATGCTATTTACAGAGATAGCACTGGCGATCTGAACCGGTCAGTGGCGTAAAAAGCACTTTTATACAGGACGCATTTGCCCCCACTACCGTATTAGCTTGTTTCGCGGCTCAATACTGAACCAATTTTAGAACGAGTGGTACCCATGAATCATACGCACACATACACATGGGGAAATAGAGCCCAGGTTGAAAAATACCGAAGTTGTCCTTTTAAGATCCAAATGGACACCAAGTCAAAACCAAGCAGTACAGGTGCATCTCTTTAAAAGTCTAAAAATATAATTTGGTATTTGCTCAACACATGAAGATGTATTTAGACAAATTTAGAGATTCAGACAAATAATGTCCACAAAATTTTCCCAGGTATCAAAACCCACAATAGGCAAAATCCAAATGAAAATAAGAGGAAGGGGAAACAACAAAATCCATCTTTTTTTTTAATCATCATTATGTTGCAAACTACTTCAACGTATCCTCATAGATCAGGTCTTATTTTTTCCAGCAAAAAAGCAAATGCAACAGTTGAATGATATCCTATGAATTAGGGCCCTTTGAATGACATTTCCTGCTTAACGTAAAGTTACAGAGGGTAGTTTTAGGCAAAAAAAGTTACTGTGGCTAGGTTTAGGAAAAGAAACAAGAAAAAACGATTTATCATAAAACTTATCTCCTTACAAGACCACTCAGGACTTCTTCCTTGTTTACTCCCATCAGAGCATTTGTCAGTTTAAGAGAGCAAACCATTCCCATCAACATGGTTATTTATCTGATGTGTTTTTCTCGTGAAAATGTCCTGGAAAATGTGTAGTGTGCACATGAAAAATGATGGCACTGATTAGCTTGAAATATACTAAAAAATGCTTAACAAAGACTTTATGATTCCACAAGTCTTAGTATAAAAGGAGAGCTACCTTAGGGTTGGATGTGTTTAATAAATTATAATTTAATTTCTAAATGTTTTGATTAAAGCAGGAAATACTCTTAAATGAGAGTTGCTGTTAAACCGTTTTCAGGGAAGGCAACACCAAAAAGTTACTCTAAGTGCCATACCGTATCCAAGTGTGAGTCATGATGAGTTTTGGATGGTTTCATTTATCCTTATCTCTGCTGGCTGTGATGTTGAAAAGGCACTTAGGTGTGACATGGTCATGTCAGGACTTCAGTGTGATGGTTACCTGGCACCACCTGAGCACGCAAAGAGGAACCCATTTGAAGTTGCCTTCACTGGAACAAAACCCAGCTCAGTCAGAATACTGGAGATGTTATCACATCACAACAGTTATGTAAATGTAAAACCTACAATAAAGATAAGACTCATTAAGATGTTTCTGAGGAACTGTATCTGCCCAGAATGAGTAATTATGTTTTCATTTTTCGTTTATGGCAGTTGTGTACGTTCAGTTCAGTTCAGTTCATTTCTTTCTTTATTATCTAAAACTGATCTTTGTATACCTCTGCACAGGTGCATATGAGGATAACAGCGGGGAAAAGTTTGATGATGAGCTTCTACATACTGTTAGTGCTTCTGGTCAGTTTATTAGACAGCTACTGTACCTTTGGTGCAACGGCATTCGTCAAGACGGACTCAAGCAAAGAACGAATGTAGCAACTAATATGAATTCTAATTAAACTCAAACTAGGACTGAATGTGTCTGAACAATTATAGACACTGCATTTCTTTACACATGGGATTTTTAATCATGTATTTGAATCTGCAATTAAAGAAGTATGTCACTGCTAGGAAGGTGGCTTTTTTTATAAAATGGGGCTGAGACACATACTTTTGAAATTGGTACATGACCAGGAACAAACACTCCAGCTGATGAGCGACATAATGCGACCTTGTCTGTTTTGAACTAGGAAACAATGCGACGGCCGGCTGGCAACTAACAATCTCGAATTATAGTGAAACAGTGAACTAAACTGTGTTAATGAAAACAATTGAGGTGACAAATAGGCATCACAGGAGCAGAATCTTGGTTTGATCAACACTGCTTAGTTTTGCTGTTTGAGCTCAGTTTTTTCACTCTTTGTTTTTATAACACAGGAACGGTGCCTGCTTCTTATTGAAAACTTCTCATATTACAGCTAAACAGTGCACTAAAATATGTTTCAGAGGGCATTTTAGGCAATAAATAGGCAATACAGTTACACGATCTTGATTCATATTTGATCATCACTGCCTGGTTTTGTAGTTTGATCAGAGTTTGAGAAAGACACCACAATCTCACTCCAACCTTGTCACACATCAGTGGTGGTCATGGTTTTTCCACATCGAGATACGACGTGTAAAACCTGGTCAGGTCAGGACTGCAGTGTGGGGGTTACCTGACACCACTTGAGCCCACAAAGAGGAACCCACTTGAAGTTGCCTTCACTGGAGCCCACTTGGTGCATTAGTTGTTGATGTTCTGGGATGCCGTGTCCGGAAAAAAAGAAATGCGCGATGTTGGTACCTTCAACAACAAACACACGTGGTCACATTTTGCAAGCACACGCATGTGATTAAGTTTAGGCAACAATAGCGCATGGTTGGGTTTGCACATACTGACATTGTCATGGCACAAAGCTGGTTGAAAACTGGCATAGTATCCCTTCAAAGAGCAACAGTGAAGTTTGCCAGGTCTTTGAATTGAGGTTTAGAGTTTGTTAAAGAATAACAAAACTGCATTTATACAGTGCTTTTATCCAAAGCACGTTAAAATGTGCTTCTCATTCATTCATCCAATCATACACCAATGGCAGTGTAACATGTCAGACAATGTCCAAACCATTGGCAGCATTTGGGGTTCAGTGTCTCTTTCAAAGGTGCTTGGACATGTGGACAGGGAGGGCATAGAACCTGCAACCCTGCAATTAACATTGAGCCATAACTGCCGCACACCTTCAGGGAACACACAGGTATGGGGTGCCGTTTGTAAAGTGTCTCACGCTGAAAATAACATCAACATTTTGCCACATTTAGCTTCAAACAATGTTTAAAAAAGTATTGTGATTTTTTTAACGTCACCTTTTACCACATTTACAGCAATATTTGTTAACTTAGAAATATATTAAATAGTTAAATCTAAATATTAAATGTGGCACCTAAATGTTAAATCTAAATCTAAATCTAAATCTAAATGTTAAATCTAAATATTAAATCTAAATCTAAATGCTAAATCTAAATCTAAATATTAAATCTAAATCTAAATCTAAATGTTAAATCTAAATGTTTTGGGTGAAACTAAATATTTAGCTAATATGCAAATTCACACTGCCGGTCACCGGAAGTACCAAAATAAAAGCTCGAGATGGTCAGACCGTTTATAGAATCAAATAACGAAACATACATTAGCGTGATAATAACTACCTAAAATAACAAGAAACGTGTTTGGAGAAATTTTATTTGATGTGTACTTTGAGCTGTTAGTGTCCCTTCTGAGGGAATCACCTTGTTGTTTACAAATACTTCCGGGTAGAAAACCAGCGGAGTTTAGCAACATATACTGTATATATGCACATCTCACATTTTTCACGTCACTGTATCACCGTTTAGACTAATCTGGTGTTTGTAAAGCCTATAAACACTATGACTGAACAAACATTACTATCACGGTCTGAAATTAATAACATGGTTATCGTAGATTAGCGGGCGAACGGTTAGCTGTTAGCCCCGTTAGCGGTGTCTGTAATGACTCACTAACTCTAAACGGTCCGTGAAGAAAATATTTTTTCCAGCGGATGTCTTAGTTACAAGATGATTGAGCTAACTGGAGTAGTTTAATGTCATATCCGACAACGGGAGACATTTAACAGATGACGTCCTGATAGCTATGCTGCTGCTGCTGCGGCCACTGGTGCTTTCTAGACATCGTGATTTCCCAAAACTGAATAAATACCACACATCGCAACACAAAACTGCTTTGCTAGCTCAATCATGTTGTAACTAAGACATCCGCTGGTAAAAATATTTTTTCACGGACCGTTTAAGAGTTAATGAGTCTTTACAGACACTGCTAACGGGGCTAAGAACTGACGGTTGTTAGCTTAGCTTAGGTTGTTAATCCCTCAGAAGGGACACTAACAACTCAAAGTACACGTCAAATAAAATTTCTCCAAACACGTTTCTTGTTATTTTAGGTAGTTATTATCACGCTAATGTATGTTCAAGTGTCCATTTCCCCCGATAAGTTGGTTTTAATTGTTATTTGATTCTATAAACAGTCTGACCATCTCGAGCTTTTATTTTGGTACTTCCGTGACCGCAGTGTGAATTTGCATATTAGCTAAATATTTAGTTTCACCCAGAACATTTAGATTTAACATTTAGATTTAGATTTAGATTTAATATTTAGATTTAACATTTATATTTATATTTATATTTAGCATTTAGATTTAACATTTAGATTTAGATTTAGATTTAATATTTAGATTTAGATTTAGCATTTAGATTTAGATTTAATATTTAGATTTAACATTTAGATTTAGATTTAGATTTAGCATTTAGATTTAGATTTAATATTTAGATTTAACATTTAACATTTAGGTGCCACATTTAATATTTAGATTTAACTATTTAATATATTTCTAAGTTAACAAATATTGCTGTAAATGTGGTAAAAGGTGACGTTAAAAAAATCACAATACTTTTTTAAACATTGTTTGAAGCTAAATGTGGCAAAATGTTGATGTTATTTTCAGCGTGAGACACTTTACAAACGGCACCCCATACACAGGGCCCTCCAGTGTGACAGGCAGCCTGAAAGCTGTCCAATTATTTTCCCACTGAAACAACAACCTAAATGCCTAATCAGCAGCAAAGCGCTGAGGTGGAAATACAGACAAATAGGGGCCCTGCATGCTTATTTGTGTAACCTTGTAAACGTTGATGTTCAGCCAACTGTTGGCACCAACAGTAATGGACACAGGAGTGTCTGAAACAAGGAGTGTGATTGTCTCTGCTTGTCTGTCTGCCCGCTACTATCCTTTTCTGTTTTTTCTGATCTGCCTCTCACAATACTAAATCACTGTACCTCCTTAAAGCAACAGTTCACACCAAGGTCAAAAGTATATATTTTTCCTCCTATTTTTGCAGTGCTATAGACCCTTTCAGGGTCGACGTCACAATGACATCAGTTTGTTAGCTGGAGGCAAAACACTTAAACTTAGGGCTGTAGGCTACATTGGAGTCTTTAAATGTCATCTTGTTGTGTTACTGGGGGCTAGAATAGAAGGAGTCATGGCTCAAAACTTAAATTTGAACACAAACCACAAGGTTAAATGTGATAAGACCAAAAGACTGGACGGAGGGGATCATCAAAAATGCTCACATGTGCAGCGCACACTTCATATCAGGTTAGGGAAAAAGTATTTCCAGTTGTAGGGATGAATAATGTGTATGTGTGTGCATGTGTATTAAGGGTTATCATGTCCACCTCATCAGAAACTGGGGAGGTATTAAGAGGAATATTGGATTTCTCTGTAATGCTAACATTTTAGCACATTAGCTAACGTTAACTGTGATTGCCGAACGAACTGCAGGAAACCATTCAAGTTCCGTCCTCCTTTGTAAGATCGCCATAGTAATCTACCACAGAGCTTCCAGTGACATCATCCATCCACTGAGTGAGAGCATACGGGTCGGCCAGTCTGGTCCCATTGGTCAGTATTTCAAGTAACGTGACCTGACATGGTGCGTTTGTAAAATCAGTCTGATGCTCTACACTAAAATGAGAGCCCTGTTGGTTGAAGTAACAGAGTGTTATATTTCTATATGACTTAACAAACAGTTAATCACACAATTACTGCGCTTAGCGCTCTGCTGCTCCGTCTCCACAGACAGAGTGCCAAGAGAGTGCTCTGGATAACCAAACAATACGTTCTGGCAGTATTATGAATTTACGAACGGTCCAGTCTGTGTGCAGTCCAGCACTCGGAATATGTATTTCTGAATGCATCACTAATATAATCTTCCTCCATAGTCTAAAAGTAAAGTTTCTTGTGAATTAGGCTGCATTGTAATTGTTATTTGGAGAGTCTTAGCTTGCTCTGCTTTTATGTTTGAGTTGCTATGTTTACCTGTTACTATATTTTTATTTTATATCTTAAACTGCATACAATGATATTGTTTTAAACATTTGTCATGATATAAAAAGACATTTCTGTAAGCATTCATGCTCATTTTTTCCCTATTATCTTTACTTTCTCCCACTGACATCCACATTTGTAGTCTCTGCAAAGCTTTGATTGGCTCGGTTGTTTTTCCAACTGGGGAAACAGCCTTCAGCAACAACACCAGACCTAATTGAATCACTGATGAAGCTCTGAACCTCAGCCAACATTAACTCTGTGCAATAAAGTTTATAAGAGCTTCATAATAACCTTTGAATTATGTCAGTTTGGACTTATTACCTGAAGGTTTCTTGACAAAAAATATCAAGGAGGAATCTTATTTACCAGAGAAGTCCACCATTCTTTTTGTATGAGTAAAGAAGGAATACATTGAGGGTTCAGCCATCTGTCAATCAGCTTCTCCTTCTTTCTTTCCCTCCTTTCCCTTCCTTTTCTCTGCAGCAGACAGACTGCATTACAGAAGCCAACATATCACTCCAATTTTTTGCCCTGCACTGTCTCTATGTGTGTGTGTGTGTGTGTGTGTGTGTGTGTGTGTGAGTGTTTGTAGTGTGTAACAGTACAATACATCATTCATGCCATCATCTTTCTTTCATGCTGGAGGGGAGTGTGTGTGGCTTGCTTGCGTTCGCTCATATGTTTGTTCACACATGTACATTGAGCGCAGGGTCGGGGGGAAGTCGGCTCATCGCCCTGACAACCTGACACCTGAGAATCCCAGCAGACCACCGCTCAAGTGACCTCCCCTAATCTCGTGTGATTGACACCTCTTATGATTACAACATCTCCTGCCCTGCGACAACTGATGGCTGAAACTCCGACTGCACTTCAGTTGTCTGAAACTGCTGCAGCAAATCTCCCCGAGGCTGCAGGCTGGGGATGGAGATGAGGAGGGGACGGGCAAGTCCCTCGGCTCTTACTCCTCGTCTGTGCTCTCATCCAGTGTCCCAACCTCTGACCTCTCAAGGCCCGACGTCCCTTGGATCAGTTTGCTGAATATGCCGGGTCGGTCAAAGGAGTACGACTTTAATATTTAATCTTTTTTTTCCACTTTGTGTAATCCACCCACACTTCTACCTGTTCTGTTGCCCCAAAGCAATGAGTGACTGATACATAGCGCTGCATGAAAATTTTACAATGTACCAGTGACCCCCACACACAAACACACAGGCTGATGCTGATTGACTGCTTGACATTGTGGGAAGCTTGATGTGGATCTGCCTCCTCAGACTATGAAATAATCATGCTGTGATCCCCCTACGCTTCCCCACGTCTTCCTGACCAGTCCCTGATTTCTCCTCTTCATCATCTGCCAGAGTTCTCTCATTCCTGTCCTCTTCTTTTCTTCTCTTCTCCTCCCCATTTCCATTTCAAGCTCCTTATACTCCCTCGCTCCTTCTTGTTCTTCTTTTTCATCCCTGCATTCTCAACTGCCTTCTTAATCCTTGTGTATACTTTATTAAATGTCTAAAAAAAATATTAAAAATCATGAATAGTGCAAAGTCCGAAGAGTTGACATGAAGCTGGTTTGATGAGTGTTGCACCGCTGTTATTGTGTGTGTGAAAGATACTTGACCTGAGGCAACAACAGCAAGGAAAGGTGTCTTTGTATATTCAAAACATGGGTGAGCTGAGTCCATAACATTCATTCATTCATCTTCTAACCGCTTCATCCTCTTGAGGGTCGCGGGGGGGCTGGAGCCTATCCCAGCTACATCGGGCGAGAGGCAGGGTACACCCTGGACAGGTCGCCAGACTATCGCAGGGCTGACACATAGAGACAAACAACCATTCACACTCACATTCACACCTATGGACAATTTAGAGTTATCAATTAACCTAGTCCCCAATCTGCATGTCTTTGGACTGTGGGAGGAAGCCGGAGTGCCCGGAGAGAACCCACGCTGACACGGGGGGAACATGCAAACTCCACACAGAAGGGCTCCCACGCCCGGGATCGAACCGGCAACCCTCTTGCTGTGAGGCGAGAGTGCTAACCACCAGACCACCGTGCCGCCAAGTCCATAACAATTACAAGAATAATTGTTGGCGTTGTACATTTCTGCAAACCATGGATATGTAACATTTGTACATTATTATGTAGCAGATATATAAAAACTATGACGGAGTATTAAAGCCACATTGAAGAAAAAAGAATAAAGTTGTAATATTACGAGAAAAAAGTCATAATTTAATGAGAATAAAGTTGTAATTAAATGAGAATAAAGTCACAGTTTAAGGAGAATAAACTTGTAATTTAATGAGAATGAAGTCGCACTTTAATGAGAATAAAGTCGTAGTTTTTAAGGAAATGACCAACAACAAACAGAATGGGTTAGAGGATGAAGCAGCACAGAATTCATTCATCAATTTTCCATAACCGCTTATCCTGTTGGGGGTCGCAGGGTGCTGGAGCCTATCCCAGCTGACATTGGGTGAGAGGCGGGGTACATCCTGGACAGGTCACCAGACTATCACAGGGCTGACACATAGAGACAGACAACCATTCACACTCACATTCACACCTACAGACAATTTAGAGTCACCAATCAACCTGCATGTCTTTGGACTGTGGGAGGAAGCTGGAGCACCTGTAGAAAACCCACGCTGACACGGGGAGAACATGCAATATACAGAGGGGGTCCCCCGCCGTGGGTTCAAACCAGGGACCCTCTTGCCGGGAGGTGACAATGCTAACCACTGCATCACCATGCCGCCTAATAAAATGTATTATCCTAACTACAGACAAAAAGAGAAGCTCTGTTCATTTTTAAAGTGTGTTTGTCGTCTGGTTAACTCATGGTTAGGTTAGTGCAGTGACAATTAAACGGCAACCCAATGTGTAATTACTGTGGTTACCTGAAGTTCAATGCACCTTGTTCATGGATTTAGAGCAATGTCCCCTTAAACAGAGCGTATTTTGTTAAAAAAAAAAAAAAAATTCAAGCCATTCAAGATTGTACTTTAACTGATCTTTTGACAGCAGCCATGTGAGAAATCAGACAGTGGATAAGAAATCCCTCCATGTGTCCGACAGCTAAATCCCTGATTGTTCCAGCAATTAAACAGGCCTCATGATGCCCCTAAAACTAACGATGAAAATCCACCTGACAGAAATAAGGGCCAATTTTAAAATTAATATCTGGTTTAATTTACACTGTGTCTGCCTCATTTTACAAGATTTTAATGGATATCTGCCAGCCAATCAGAAATGAATATTTTCATGGACATAGTATAGACTGCCACAGGAATTAACCCTAAAACCCAGGAATGAGTTAGCATCTTACCACTCCTGGCTCCCTCACTACGAAGTCAGTGGGTTTTTTGAATACAACTTTGGTTGGATCCTTGAAGTAAGGTCTGTGGTTTACACAAGTTTAAGAGACTTTCATGTTTTGTTCTAAGAAAGAAAATCCATCAGTAAATATCCCACCTGTGAATTTTGAAGCTTTTATGTGTCTTAAAAGAGGTAGTTGCTTATAAGCGGCTACATGAGACGACTACAAAACATCAACATGTCGAACACAGCATTATAACTGTGCTCTGACGGTGCCCGTAAGACATGCAACCATGGTGTAGTTCAATAGCCCAATGTTAGCTTTATACCTCTGGTGATTGCATGTAGCCTTCAAAAATCATAAAAGTGATGTTTGTTTGTGAAGATTATCTTGATAAATAAAACATGTAAGTGTCATAAATGTTTGTTTGCCACAGAGCTTATTTTCTGTAATAACCCCAAATCCATTGGAAAAATCCCAGTGTTTTGAGGAGAGAACCAGGGTGACGCTAACTTCCGCGTCGGCCTGCAGAAAAATGTCGCCCCTCAAGTACTCTATAGAGTGTTTAAAATATTGCCTTCAATATTTATTGCCATTCTCATGATCACCTGTCAATCCAACAGTGGGGGTGGGACTTTGATATTTTTCTGTAGATATATATTGAGTTTCTGCAACATACTTAAATGAAAAGAGAAAAGAAGAAAAATTTTATGAATAACCCATGCAAGTGTGCAGTAATGAACTGTGCAGTAGGAAAAAAAGGATTTAAAACAATGAGCAGACACATCACTCTGAAGAAAGTCCATACTTATTTCAATCCTCTCTTGGGTCTGAGTCTGTTTAGGCTTTTTGTGAGATAGAATTTTCCTACTTTGCATGATGGCCTTATTTTGGAAAGCGTCAGACAGCGATGCCGTTGGTAAGTAATAGGAAAGGTTTTAATACACCCCTGAAGGGTTAGTGAGATAAATAATTTCCCCATTTTCCATTTCTACACTCTCATAAAACCACGTTGGCAGAGAGATCAGCTCTTACCCAGAGGCTCGCAGAGGAACACGACATTAGCTCATTACTTCTGGGGAGGAGGAACCACAGGATGCTCGTATGCTTGTTTGTGTGAGATGGCAACCAACAGATCAAGGCTCTGCTGAAGGAATTATTATAAGAGTCGGTTGGTGTTGAATGAAAAAGAAAACACTGAAACATGAACGGAAAATTTTGCTCTTGTTGCTGTACATGTTCATTGCAAGCCTCTTATGATTTGCCTGTGTGTGTGTGTGTGTGTGTGTGTGTCTCAGAGGTGTAGTAAAGGCAGGGAGTGGTGGTCTGGGAAGGAAAGGCAGACTAATGGATATTATACTAATGGGCGGCAGCAGTACAACTATTCGGGCAATTAGAACAGGAAAGAGAACAAGCGAGGATTGGTGATGATGGAGCTGGAGTGACTGCTACCACTCAGACCCCTGAATTAATGAACACAGCACACACAGACCATCATCTGCACTGGACGTGTAGTGATTTTTCACTTTTAAAAGGTAAAACATTTTAGGAGAGCAGGAGATTCCACTGGACGTTAGCATAGAGGTTCCAGTGGACACAAACAGAAAGATCAGGGAAAAAAGCTCAGTGTGAATGACGGTGCGTTTGATGTCAAAAGTGGAAAGTATTACTCTAGACAGTGTCAGTCTAGAGAGTATGTTTTTGACTGTAGAAAAACATGGACAACTGATTATACATATACATATATATATTTCAATGCAATGTTCTGAAAGGTTTTTTTAGGGGTTTACCACTCTGACATCTTGTGATTTGGTACTATTTGGACGGTATTAGTTTTACATAGGGATGTGGACTAATGTCAGTTTACCACAGGATGTCTGTAATATAAATGTCCGATTCGCATGGGACAAGAAATCTCCGTAATTCTACCAGAGATGGGAGTGGTAACTGGGTTTGCGCCCTGGCGTCACCTCCCTTTTCGGCATGTGCGTGCTACCTTGCTTCCTGTAAGCATCAGCTGAAGGATAATAATAATTAATGATTAGCCCAATATGAAATATTGCCCTTGATCAGGGTCATGTATACACAACGATTAGCAATATGGATTTATATTAGGCCTACCTTACACAACCAGAAGTCTTGTGGCTCTGAAAAGTGCTTTCTTCTCGACCTTTTTGATTGGTCTCCCACGTAGAGCTATCATCGATCATTAGAAGAATATCCACTATCATGACTGCCGACAACACAGAATGCTTCTTCAAGCATCTCCATCGTCGAAAAAATGCGGAAAAATGGTTGTAAACAGGACGTGACGAAATATTTACATACATTTTTGCAGAGGATCGTGTTTGCGCAGGATTAATATTACCCGAGGTATTTTCTGTTTTACAGACGGTAAGAGTCGCCGTAATTTTTACTGACATTATCCGTAATGATTACAGACATGGTGCGTTCAGACAGGACTAAAATCCCTGGTAATAATTTCTTTACCCCACGTCTCCACGTTAAACTAATCCCGTCTGTATAGGGCTTTAATGTGAGTAAAGCCAGGTTGGAGCTGAGGTACTGCGAGTAAACAGCCTCCATCATGGCCATCCATCATCATTGGTGTGGAGATTCATATAATGCAAATATTTTTTCTGGTATTTTAGTAAAATCACCAACAAGACACACAATAACAGTAGTGAAATTAGCTACTGGGAGTCAAACTACTTGTGGAAAATATGTATTTATTTTTTATTGCTAAAGAGAAGTTGCAGGATTTCCCATTTGCTTCAAGCAGTCAAAGTGTTCTAAACATAGATTTTAATAATAATTAGATACTGGAATGCGGTTTGCTCGGCTTGAGGAAAGTTCTACAAATATAAAACCACACTGGCTCAAAAATTCAGAATAGAAAGATTCATAGTTGACCTTGTTTGCAGTTTGAGGTGTCCTGTCAACAGTTTTACAGAAGTTTCCTTTACAGTAGTGGCCTGTGGGGAAAATGTTTTTAGGGCTGCAGGGGAGCCCAGTCTTACTCCAAAGACACTGAATACTGGCGCTTAGGCAGTGGCTTCTGGCATCAGACACAGACAAAAAATCCGTCCTTTCATATCAACATGATTCGCAAACAGTTGCTGTTATTGTGTAAAGGCGCCCAGTGGCATCAGTGGGAAACGCGGTGGGACAACAATTTAAGTTAAGGAGGCAAAAGTCCGAGTAGGGTAGATGGGAACGGTGGTGGATGGGTCCAACAACAACTGACTTTCACCCTGGAAGCCGGTTTTCGCTTCCCGTGTGATTGTAAAGCCAAATCCTGTTCTTTTTGCTAAACCCAACCACTATTCTTAATTTATATATATCAAAACCTGTGAAAAAACACAAAGGCAGTAAGTAAACATCAGTCAGCAAGCTTTTTAAAGCACAGCAGAGGATGAAATAAAAGTGCTGCAGCTTCATGAGTATCTGCAGAGGTTGTTGAACAATACTTTATTTATTTGGATGAATAATGCTGGAAACACAGAAGGTGCTAATCTCTGAGCAGCAAGTCCAGGATTCAGACCACATGATGAGTCTACAGCAGTGCAGCGCTGGGTGGGTTTGGTTAACGGGAGAGGTTTTGACACTCGCACTAACTTTCATTACAGGCACTGAAATGCTGGATGCAATTTTAATGAAGCCTTTTCATAAACCTTTATACTAATGAACCACAGAGTCAGTTAGGACAGCTTATTCACACTGCAGGGCAGAAACACTGAGAGCCAGTTTGGCAACATTATATTCTGCTGCAGTCACAGCAGATGGGGATTATTCTGTTATTATTAGCAGCAGCAGATGGGTCAGCTAACACTTAAGTGGTGGAATTATCAGATTGGATCAGTTATGGGGTTCAAAATAACATGAATCCCCCCCATGCAACGGATCTACTCAGATATGATTCACTGTGCAGCCATGTTGATATCAAATGTTTGTCTGATATTTTAACATTGCTTTGCTGAGAGCTGCCTCCATATTGTGATTTGACAGATCCAACATTACAGTGTGTGTGTGTGTGTGTGTGTGTGTGTGTGTGTGTGTGTGTGTGTGTGTGTGTGTGTAGCAGTGTGTATCTGTAAACCTCCATTTAGGGAAAGAAGCTTGTCCCCACAAGCAGTGGTAACCCAGCCTCACTCTGAAGTTGTCAAACTACGGCACTTGGGCAGTGACCCCATGGGCCCAAGTGCACATTTTTATGACGGGCCCTAGTGCCAGATTTTGCTTCAAAACAGGTACCGTATATTCTATAGTATTGTCACATTTGGACAACATCAACATTCACATTACCAATCATCACTGCAAATCTGGTTTTGACAAAAAATACTATACTATACTATAATACTATAACAGGTGGCAACATTTCTATTTTAATGTGTTCTTCTTTGAACACTGGCATATTTCTAAGATGGCAAGTTGAATCACACAAAGGGGCCTGTTCTCAGTGGGCCCTTCAACCACTCGCTTTATGGGCCCCAGTGCAACCACACTGTCTTCACTGTCTATATTTACGCCCTGCCCACAAGGTTGGGTTGAGACTTGGTTTTTGTAGAGGTGTAGGGTTGTGAACCCTGTTACTTATGTACTTGTTTTGTTCTGGGGAGCATCAGTGTTGTGCACATTCACATCCCAAAAGAGCTATCTTCAAGTTTAGTTCACACAGATTAAAATAAACTAGTTTACCTTTATAGTTCAGTATTTGAATTTTGAACTGAGTTCACAGTGCTAAAAAATGAATATGTTTACATTCCTGGGGGGACAGCACAGTGGAGCAGTAGTTAGCATTGTCGCCTCATAGTAAAACGGTTCCTGTCTTGAACTTGAGGTGGGGGGTTCAAACCCTGGGGCGGAGGATCCTGCATGCTCTCCCCATATCAGTGTGGGACTCCTGCGGGTACTCCGCTTCCTCCCACAGTCCAAAGACATGCAGGCTAATTGGTGACTCTAAATTGTCTGTAGGTGTGGATGGTTGTCTGTCTCTATGTGTCAGCCCTGTGATAGTCTAGTGACCTGTCCAGGGTGTACCCCGCCTCCCACCCAATGACAGCTGGGATAGGCTCCAGCCCTCCCGCGACCCCTTACAGGATAAGCGGCTATGGAAAAATGAAAATGAATGTTCCTTTTTTTGTGGGGGTTGTTTGTTTGTTTGTTTCATAAAATAACATTTTGTGATGACCATTCACTCATTTCTTAAAATGTATAGTATTCTTCAACTTGAATTTCAGATTTGATGGCAACGTGGTTGACATTCAGACTTGACATGAAGCCATTCGGTGACCAAGCTCCCCCTCCTTACTGTAATATTAAGTTATCTCAATCCTGTTAGAACTGATAAACATACATTTATCTATGAAGCACTTTGGATGTTGTCTTTAAAGGACCATTTAAATTCAGTGTAAATATGTAAATATGTGTCTATATGAAAGACGTACCAAAAAACGTACCAAACCCAAACGCAGTCAGACAGAGTCATCACAAACCCTCAAGACATTTCCAAATGACAGATTCTGCTGTTAATTTGCTTGATGATGTTTTGATTGGAACAGGTTGTTGAGCTCATTAGTGGTTTGTGTGTGTGTGTGTGTGTGTGTGTGTGTGTGTGTGTGGGTGTATGCATGTGTGTGTGCATGTATCTGTACATGAGTGTGTCTGGGGTGTTTCTGTGTAAATGCTTGCGTCTTAATTACTGGGAGGTGGTATCATTTCTCCGTCATGTCAGGAGATTTGCCTCCGCTGCTCTCTCAGGGCCTTCCTGTCTGACTCTGTCTTCATTAAGTGAACATCAGGTGCCAATTAGCTCAGAATAACTTGTCCCTAATATAAATATGGCTCTCTGCCAAGTAGAAACTGTGTTTGACTGGTAACCAGGAGATGACCAGATGAACTTTGACTTCTACTGCCACCTGGTGGGGAGTTGGGTCTCTTACATGTTCAAGTCAGATTCCCTCCACACGAACAGCCCACCTCTGCTCTCTGCTGGCAGGTGATTTACATTGAAGCTGATGGTAGCCTAAGGTGATGTTATGGCTGATCATGTCAGCGCTGCCAGACGATGAAACACTCCTACCACAGCAGCCTGGGAGAGGTGAGTGTGAGTGCGGTGGAGCTTCTGTTAGAAACAGAATTAGTTTCTTTCTTCTTGTTTCTTTTAATACTTTAGCAGAGTTGCACAGGTACATGGCGGTAAGAGACAGAGTACAAATGTAACATATACCTGTTGTCAGAATCACCTTCCTGACATGGAGGTGCAGGGTATGTCCAAACACAGATCACCATCTTGCCTTTCATGTGCACTGACGGAGGTGGATTGAAGAGGTGAAGCCTTGTAGAGATCAAACACATACCTGGATTCACTGAGTTGAGCTCTTTCATCGCAGGTGCCCTTTCTATTTTCTGTTGATGTTATAGGAACACATAGGCCTATGTAATCCATCCAGACTTCCTCATGGTTGTAGGGATGGTTGAAGCGCTTTTCGTCTCAGCACCCACTAAATTTTGATGTGACAGCTCTCAAATTTTGGCGCTAAGTACCCTTATTTGTCTACTGTAAATGTTCCAACTTCTCTAACTATAACACAGAATTAATTAAATATAACACAATTACAAAAATACAGATAAAAAAATGAATACATAGACTAAAAACCAATCCCTACTAAGGTCTAAGTTGCTAACACGTACCTGACAGATGCTCACTGTCTCTCATGGAGTGAGTCCAAAATACAGATCTGCTGCCTCAGTCAAGTAACTAGCAAACCAACCCTTCACAATAACATCCAAATGTTTCGCAAATTTTAAGCAAATTTTGTATAAATGCGCAAAAGAAAATGCAAATATATGCACATTTCCATTCATTATTGTGTTGCGAGTATTGGGAGTTAACATGCCGAGCAGAAGGTTGCGCTTCTCATCAAAAATAAAAATGCAAAAGAACACCTATAGAAGAAGAGGGCACCGTGAGATGACGTCATTGAGAGCGTCTCATGTCCACAACTGATGTAAACAATTACCGGCACATCCCTGACTACGACGAGATGGAGAGATTCCTTGGGAACTTCTTTTCTTGGCTATTGCAAGAGCTCTCATCACACTCATATCAGCGTTGTCAGCGTAGCCTACATAATGCCGTGATGTCTGTGTTGGTACTAGTGATGGGCAAATGAAGCTTTTGTGAAGCACTGAACCACTTGAGCCAGTTGTTTCGAAAAAGGGTTCATTACTCGAAGCTTCAGTTACAGTGACCTCTCCTGGCGAAGTGCAAGGCTGCAGTCAAATTAGGCAGACTAGTTGGTGGACAGGAGGCGTTTAATTACACACACACACACACACACACACACCTGAATGAGCAGTGTTGGGGAAACTACTTTACTTGGGTTCTGAAGCATCTTTGCTTTGATCACCCTTGGATTTAAATGTCTGCTTTGAAAATTGATGCGCACACACACCAGACTGAATATGTTCTATTTACAGATAAAGACGACCGTCTCCGTCGTGTCAAACTTGCTTTTCATCAATGACGCCATGTTCTCTCCCAGTGTTTTAGCGGTGTTGTGGCTTATTTTTCCCATTGTGTCATACAAATACAACATCAACATTTTTATCATTGGGATGACCTTTGACCCTGACACTCTCTTCTCTTCTGACAGTTCCACTGTTGCCTGGTAAAAGGGGGCAAGCAATTGCAGGCATGCAGTAGCATGCAGAGGACAGAGGTCTCACGTCTATTCTCAGCGTCGCAAGAGCTGCCCCCACTGACTGTCTCTCTTCAAAAAGACATTGCAGCATGAGGAAGGTGCTGTTCCAGCGTGTGTCCACCTCCTGAATCAGCTTCTTCACTGGACGATTCATCTGCTCCTGCACTTCTCTGAGCTTCTCTTTTGCTGTTGTGCTGGTTTTGAAGAAACTCACCACTTTTCGTGCCCTTGTGCGTAGGTCTTCTAGGCCAGGAGTTGCATCAAGTGACTTCTTCACCACTAAATTTAGTGCATGCTCAATGCAAATTGCATGTCTTAGATTTAGAACTGTGACAGAGGCAACCATATTAGCTCCTGCATCAGTCACAATTGAGGTCACTTTGCCTTCAATGCCCCATTCCTCCATGAGAGACCTTGTTGCAGCAGTGATGTTAGCAACTGTATGAGCTTCAGGGAAAGGCAGCACTCCCATAAGCACTGTGGCCAGCTTCACAGAGTCATCCACATAATGGCTGGTCACTGCTAGATATGCATCCATATTAATGGAGGTCCACATATCAGCAGTCAGGCTCACAGCCTCTACCTTCTGCATGACAGCCTTGGCCTTGGTCTTCTCTTCCTCATGTCTCTGGACCACCATGTTCTTTAGAGCCCGCCTGGATGGAAGAGTGTATGTGGGATCAAGCAATGCCACAAACTCCTTGAGGCCACAGTCATCCAAGATGGAAAAAGGCTGCAAATCTTTCACCACCATATTGACAAGAGCCTCATCTAGCTCTCGCTTCCGGTCCACTAAGACAAATAAATAAAGACATAAAGAAATAAAAAGAAAATGAATGAAAGAAAATAAGGATTCATGGAATATAGTCATATCATATTGTGTTAGTGTGTCTAATTAATAATAATATAATATAGCCTACCTTGATTTGTGTTCCCCTGGTTAGTAGCTCCGTGCTTGGCAGTGAAGTGCCTAATCATGGAGGAAGTATTCCCATGATACTTCAGTTCAGTTGAACACACATACAGTAGCTATAGTAGTACTGTACTGACAGCTACTGTTGTAAGTTATAACTTTACTTTTCCTACGTTACATATTAAACATAAAGCACACCTACCTTATCAGGAGCGATCAGATTGAAGTGTTCCCACATGTCAGAACGACCTCTCTTCCTGGCTGGCTCCATAATGATCCAATACAAACGAACGCAATAACAACAATTTAACAGCAATAACACACCAACTACGACAATCCACAAATTGTGCATTGTTTTGAGCGGTTTTAACAGTGTTGTGGCGCTCAAATTCAAAACTGTCACAACCTGTCAGCTGTCAGAATCGAGACAAGGCGGTGCCAGTGAATCACCTGATTGGATCGCGAACCAGTCAGGTGATTCATTCAGGCAACAAAGCAGTTGCTGCTTCGGATGTCATATGTCACGTGATTTTTTCCACACCAAAGCAAGCTTTGAAGCAGTGGTTTGTAGTCCAGGGTTTGAAGCACGTATCGAAGCTTCAGTGTCGCACTGCCATCACTAGTTGGTACACCAGGCAGCGCACATGATGCAGCGGTATTCAACACATCCAGTCTATTCAGGTAAGTTGTGAAATACACTCATCTGACACTGGAGTAATTACCTTTCTCTAAGTTGACAGGTGTGTGTGTGAAGTAGAAGTAGGATTCGGTAGCCTACGTCATTGTTTATTCGCTAAATCTGTTTCCATTGCCAAAAGTCGCATTTTCCTAATATTGATAGGCTGACTTTCCCACCCCCCTCCAAGCGTAAAAACTTTTTTTGCGATATTTCGGGCTTTTTTCGAATTTCTGGCATTTCCATTCCAAGTTTTTTTTCGCAATTGTTGAAAATGCGAATAAAAATAGGTGGATGGAAACCCGACTATAGTGTTTATCTGCATTGGTGGCAACCAACCAGGGTGTTTCTAAGGGCACATCACATTATCTTCTGTTAGAGCAGGTCGTCAACAAATCGGAAGATCAGAGGTTCGATCCCCTGCTCCTCCTGTCAGCATGTCGAAGTATCCTTGACCAAGATACTGAACTCCAAATTACTTCTGATGATGCTTCCATCGGTGTGTGAGTGTGTTAAAAACTGAGTAGCAGGTGGCACCTTGTATGGTAGCCTCAGCCTCCTGTGTGTGAATGGGTGAATACTATACATATGCAGGTCCATTTACATCTTGGCATTTTGTTTAAACCACTAAACCTCTGCGTTTTTAAGCCTTACATTGTGGTGTTTCTGAGCGGCATTTGGGCCACTGAACCTGAGTGTTTTTCACAAACCCATCTCATCTTTTTGAGTCACTTTTTGCCACTAAATGTGGGTGTTTTAAGCAAAAAAAAATTTTTTGTTTTTTCCTAATCATTACCAAGTGGTTTTTGTACATCAAACCACACAGGGTCAGGACGGAAGTGCTCATACAGTAACTGCATCAAATGATTCACAGGTCATCCTGTCCTGGTGAAAGTGTTGCTGTTACAAGCATCCTGCTGTTACAACCATACCTGGTCTCCCCTATAGATGAAATTACCCGCGTGTTCTTACAGATAAAGTTCTTGCTGGATTACTTATGGAATATGACAAAGACTTTCTTTAATACAAACATGAACGTAGCAGAGAACTTTTATTTCGACAAAATTAAAGACATTCACACCATAAACTGATGCAGAAAGGGCACAAGATGGTGCATAAAAAATAATCAGAATGTTGGAAATAAGGTATTTGACCAAATTAACCCCAAACCCTCTGTTTCATATGTTTCCCCCCAGTGTTGATATGAAACCTAAGCTCTTATCCTGAGCCAAAGATTCCCTCTGTAACAACTGTATGGCAACTTTTTGTAGCATTTTATGACCAAGGAACTTTTTTTAAAATACCTGACAATATATACAGTTTTTTATTCATATTTGCTGTTTCCTGTTTTAAGTTTGATTCACGTGTCACACAAAACCTTTTGTTGTAACCAGTAACATATGGGCTCCTTTATAGTCGTTCATTCATTCAGCAGGGTTCATGTACGGCATCTGAAATTCAAATCCACTCTTTTGTCAGGATATGAGCCTCAGCGGAGGTTAAGAGAAGAGAGGGCTAGAGAGGGGGATTAACACACACACACACACACACACACACACACACACACACACACACACACACGCACACAGACAGATTTGGATGCAGTACATTATCCTGGAATAAGTAGTCTCTGTATACAGTACCTTTCTTTCTGAATGAGCCACATTTAATGTGCCATTCAATAATTCAACATACAGTTACATACATACACACACACACACACACACACACACACACACATACACCTTTGAAGACCCTAAGCCTGAAATCCCTTAAGCTCAGCCTTTTGCATCACAGAGCAGCCCTGAGGGTCACTCATGTCATCATCACCTCATCAGATCTCTCTCACACACACACACACACACACACACACACACTGTTGCTTTTAAGTGTCATATTTGTATTGCATTTGTGTGCTTCAGAACCTGAACTTGCCAATGTCAATTTGTGAATCTCCTATCATACATCAGTGACAGTCGTCAGTGGGTAAAAAGTGAAGTGGAGAGTTTTGGGGTTTTTTTTGGGGGGGGGGGGGGGGGCTTGGATTGATTTCCCTCCTCCAAGGTAGCCACTGGTTTCTGTTGATGTCAGCATGCTGTGTGAGTTAAACTTGTGTAGACTTGAAACTACGTAATCCTTTACATGATACATCAGTGACGAACTTGTAGTCCCTATGTCAAGGAGGGATGAATGCCAGTCCCCCCTAGTGGTACATTTGAGAACAACTTTAAACTTACTGTAGAGGACTAACAATACAAAAGCACCACTTTAATAAAATCCCTTTTTCAATCAATCATAGTTTCTGAGAGGTGTTTTTCCCACTTGACTCAAATGAACTGAAACCAATCACCATGAAAGGTTGGAAATCAATCAAACAACGCAAACCTTGAACCATCCACTGACACGCATCCCTCACTCCTCCATACACTCATCTCCTCTGAAGCCCCTTTGACCTGCACCAGCACTCTACTCTTATAACCCCTCCCACCCAGACCACACCAGGCCAGAACCAAACGCACCCCCTTGAGAGCTGGCTGGAAATGTAGAAGCACAGTGTGTGTTTCTGTGTGTCCCAGAGGTGCAGGGGATTAGTTGAGGTCTCTCTGGAGGGGTCATTAGACAGCTCTGATTATCTCTGATCCTTCTGAAACAAACACACACACACACACACACACACACGTAAACACACATGCATTGATCTATCTTGGTGCGCTCACATCTGTTTACCATAGGACCTTGTTGCAGGAGGAAATCTGACACCTCATCATCTCAACCAGGGAAGAGTGTTTGCATATGACAAGTCGTTTTAACATTTAATCGCTAAGTTTGACTATCCGGAATCACCATTATAGATATCAACAACACCATTTTGACTAGTCGTAATGTCATTGTGACTAGTATAAATTTTAATTGAAGGTATCTATAACGTCATTCTGACTAGTCAAAACTACAGTTACAGATATCTGTAATTCAGTTTTGACTAGTAAGATTCAAACTATTTTTGCCATTCATGTGTATGGGGTTTGTCATTATAGATATCTACAATTACATTATGACTATCTATAATTCCAGTTTGAGATATCTACAACGTCATTTTGACTAGTCATAATTCAATTGCGGATATCTACAACGTCATTTTGAGTAGTCATAATTTGAATTCAAGATATCTACAACGTCATTTTGACTAGTCATAATTTGAATTCAAGATATCTACGTCATTTTGACTAGTCATAATTTGAATTCAAGATATCTACAACGTCATTCTGACTATCTGAAACTTAATTCAAGATATCTAGAAAGGACCATGTAGATATCTTCAATTGATGATAATTAAAGATATCTTGAACTTGAATTATGAGGGCAGGAATTTCACGAGGGCCAGGAGGGCCATGAGGCAGATGAAGGGAATTCAACTTCATGATTTCTCTACTTAACGACAGCTATGCTTGTTCCTGTGAGTAAGTGCAATAAAACATCTGCCTGTCAAGCCAATACTTTATCAATACATGTGATCAGCATGTAGACAGCCATACTTCATTCTGTCTCTCATTCACGGTCATGGTGCTAACAGCAAAATAGTAGTTGAAATAGTAATTGAATAGCTCTGCTGTAGTGTGTTTCTTTGTTAGCTATCTAACAACACATCAGAATAATTGTAAGCCAGTCTCGTTCAGTGAATCAGTTTATCATGTACACTCAAAAAATATTTAGGCCTAATATTTAAGATTGTTTGCTTATTAATACATGAACCTGGCTGTTCTATATTTAAAACACATTGGGTTTATTAGTGCTATGAAATAAATCACATTATTTCTTATTATACTCATTATTATTACTTGAGCTTGTTTTATTTATTCATTTCACAGATAGTTATACATCCTTAGTCCTTAAATTAAATTCATTATTGACGTGGACTTGATAAATCATTCTTTTAATTTATGGCCTTGCTGCCCTCAAAAAATTGACAACACGATAGGCCAAGTGGCCTTGCCCCTAAAATGACGAAATTCCAGGCCTGGACTAGACAAAATTAAATTGTAAATTGTAGATATCTCAAACTGGAATTAGAGATATCTCCAGTTCAGTTGCAGATATCCGCAATAAGAATTGCAGATATCCACAACAACATTGAAGATATCTATAATGAGAAACCCCATACACATGAATGGCAAAAGTTTGAATCTTACTAGTAAAAACTGAATTAGAGATTGAAATAAGAGTTTTGACTAGGCAAAATTATGTTGCAGATATCAGTAATGAATATCCAGTCTAGCTATTAAATGTTAAAATGGCTTGCCATAGTAGCGTGTGTGTGTGTGTGTGTGTGTGTGTGTGTGTGTGTGTGTGTGTGTGTGTGTGTGCGTGCCTGTGTGAAAGAGAGAGACAGAGAACAAGAGAGCATGAGTGCATATCTGTTGAGATCATCTATATGTATTAACGTGGCTTAACAATCATGACACAATAGAATAAACAGACCAACCCAGGCTGCTGTCGTAATACAACATCAGTTACAATGATGAGTGTGTGTGTGTGTGTGTTTGTGTGTGTGTGGGTAGCCACACAGGCAACTGTGCAATCTGGTAGCGCACCCACACACACTTTCCATTTTACATTGCGTGTGAATCATCTGTAGCAGGCTGGATGAGTTTGGGTCAGTCCACTCAAACTTATATCAAGTTGTATCTAACAATGTCAGATCATTTTGGTCTTATTTGACCAGGTTGTGACATTTGACATATCTGCTACTCTCTTGCAACAGTAGGCGTCAATGATTTTTTTTCTTGTAGTGCTCAAATTCAGAAGCAACATTTCATTCCAAAAAAAGTGTCCAAACAGCAACTCACTATAACTGCAGCCCCCTTAAAAAATAGATCCTAATTTACATGTCTTTCACCGTTTCATGTTTCAGTTGGTATGTTGCTTTACAGTCTTTTTGAAAAGGTGGACGTCTTTCCTTCGTCCAGCAGAGGGAGGTGTGAGCCGCTCATAGGAGATGAGCAGGCCAGTGATCAGCTGTGAGAACCCACAGGCTGTGTTCACACATGACAAGCAAGTGTGGGTGTAATCTATTTTGTCAGCAGCAATTAAATATCTTCCAGCAACTTCCATTTACAGGCACACATACACATTCTCAGGTGATCATTTTCAAGTCATTGTGATTCACCTGGAAAGCTGCACTTCTTTTCCTCTTTGAGAAAATATAAATGGGCATTAGAAACAAATGCATTAACAGCAAACACACTGCAAATACAGATGATGCAAAGTTAAAAACACACAAAACCCAGGAAACAAATGCAAAACAAAAGAAGTTCTCCAGGCCTCTAGTGGGAGTGCTAAGTGGAACAGGTTGTCTTTCGCGTCAAGGGTGAGAGACCGACAAAAGTGTGTGTTTTTTAAGTGGAAAGAAAAGTAGAATAGAGAGTTGAAATAAAAACATACATATTCTATTTTTATATTTTGCCTTAGTCTTTTACAATATAATAAAAGAGCAACAAATTTAGGCCTTGTATACATGGATACAGATACAAATAAAAACAGATTTTATTTATCCCGTATAAAAAAAAAATTCCAGGTTTACACGTTTTCCCTGTTTACACGAAAACGCAACAACGGCAGCTTTTTTGCTGCACTTAGCATGCCAGACCAGTAGGTGGCGATATGCCATATGTTAAACACCATAGAAGATGTTCTGTGCATGCACAGTGATTTGTTTTCCTCTTGGCACTAGTGATAAAAACAATGATAAACTACATTTTAACCTTACGTAGCCTAGTTAGCTGCTATGCACTTAGTAATATTGTGCACAGCAGACGTCTTTGTGCGCCGATGTAGCGGTGATGTTGATGCAGCAGTGCTAAGTTCATTTGTAAGCTCGTAAGTAGTCCCAAAAGTGCAAACAAAACGTAAACAACCCGGCATATATCTGTCATCGTTGTTGTGATTCCCGAGTGCCTAATGGGCATGAGTGAACTGGGTTGCAACCTCATCGTTATCTCCGTCTACGCTGTTTATACGTCTCCACAGAAACAGATATTTTTAAAAACTTTCAGAGGCTGTTTACACGTTGCCGGCTATTTTCATAAACGGACATTTCACCGTCTCCGTTTTCAAAAAGATCTTCGTTTACACTTACCCGTGTATATATACACAAGAGCATGCCAAACCTGTAGGTGGCAGTGTAACGAGAAGCTCAAGCCTTCCATGTATCCATTGTCACCATAGCAACATAGCTTGCACTTTTGACACAGGCGCAAGTTCCGGCGCATACTGTGACGTCGACTGCCTATAACTCGTTTATCTCTGTTTATCTCAGTTTACATGCAAACGTGCAACCGGAGTTTTCCAAAATCTCCACTCTGCCCGGAGTTTTTAGAAAGACTCGTTTTCAGAGGAGAAATCTCCGTTTGCGTGTAAACGAAGGGCACAAACGAAGGAAGATGTCTCCGTTTATCAGAATCACCGTGTACATGTAAATGGCCTCTCACTTTGGAAGCCTTTTTTGAAAATCTCCGTTTTCGTCGAGAAAAACGGTGTTTACATGTAAATGATAGGTGCAAATGCAAAGATAAATGCCCGTTTTCAGAAATATACGGAACCGTATAAACAGGCCCTTATGTAGCTAGTGCTAGCGCTCTCTGTCAAGTTGGAAACCATGTTGTTTCACCTTCATGTTGTCCCATGCTCTTCTCCTAAAGGCATCCTTCTGTTGTGCTGACTGCATATGCAACATTTTTCTGTTACATTTGTTTTTGGTGTTTGTTTGTGTTTGACTTTGCGTCATTTATGTATTTACAGCAACTGTTGATGTATTTGTTTCAGCTTCTCCTGGTGGAAATGTTTTGCCCTTGTCACCGTCACGTCAGATATCATCTCCAAGGCCAAGATGCTGTTGTGTGATGGAAACTTGGTACTGCTCTCCATTTTTCTATCTCCATTTTTCTATCTCCATTTGACAGCTGAATAAGTTTGACGTCAGTAAGAGAATCATGATTCACTTTTAGAAAGACCTGATTGCCTTTTCCATATACATACCTTTGAAATGGAGGCACAATCACTGTCTAGGTACACAAATGATGGTTTGCATTCAGCTCTTGCTCGTGGGATGATGTGTTCTTGTAAAAAAGTGCACTTTTACAGTAAGAGGTGTGTTGGCACAGATCAGATGAAGCCAAGATAAAGAAATTTAAACCCCAAAATACTATTAATCCATTTAAAATGGTAGCTGTAACTTAACTTAACTCAATCATGTCAACAACTGCTCTTGAACTGCAGTCAAACTGTCAAACTAGGCAGTGCTGATCAAATATGAATCAAGATCTGTTACTGCATTGCCTTTTTGTCTCCTCAGACGATTTCAGAAACATATTTTAGTGTACTGTTTAACTGTAAAATGAGAGAGTTTGTGACCCAGCTGTCATGTTAAAAGCTGCTGAGCCAAAACCAAGCACCGCCCAGCAGCCAGAGCTTTTAGTCTTCAGCCCTAATTTATTGGACATCACTTGAAGCAGTTTGTCAGATTTCCTGCAGCTCCTTTTGGAGCCACAAAAGGCTTTTTACAACTTGTTTGACATATGCAGCAGAACCCTCCCAAACCTGTTAACAGACTCCGATGTGTAAAATCTGTGCATTTCCCCTTTAAGATTACAGTTATGACTAAGTTATGGTTAGGTGGGGTTTAAATGTGTAGTATTTATAGTTAATATAAGGGTAAGTCTATTGGGAACAAATGCAAGAATGTGTGTGTGTGTGTGTGTGTGTGTGTGTGTGTGTGTGTGTGTGTGTGTGTATTGGTATGATAGAGTGTGATGTGAATGTCAGTGTTTGGACAGTCGGTTAGCTTTAGCGTCCATCCATCACAGTCTCATACAGTAACTGTCAGAATGAACCTGGTCAAAGGTCGGATCATATCGGAGCTTTTGTTGCTTTAATCCCAGAGAAAACAAACTAAATTGAGCAATGACAAAGCAAACAGCCGACACATACCCTCTCTTTCTCCCTGTCTGTCCCTCTTTCTTATATCATCCTCTGTGGATTCAAAAAAGTTGAAACTGGCTCAAATTCTGCTGTTTTTTAGGATGTCATAGCCAGCGGAAATTTCTTGAATCACAAGATTCCACCCTTTCCAAATAAATTAGTTTTCACAACACAGCATTTCATCTTCCCACAGGTAACTGCAGCAACACGTCCACACCAACCACATCAAACAGGCTCAGCCATTTCCGTTTGATGCATCACCAAATGCTACCAGTGTCTAACAACTAGAAAAAAGGTGTCTTTAGAGACCAAGCATCATTTGAATCCGTGCTCAGTGTTTTTCCTATCTTAATGGCCTTACCATCTCTTGGTCATGTCGGTCTCACTTTGTCTGTGCTTAACACCAATGACTGTGGTCAGGTGGGTTGCCACAGAGGGCCAGATAACAAAGTATATTACTCTGTGTTTGATTTTCTTTTTTGTAAATTGGCCTATTTAAAATCTGCAGGCATTATTATGTACTTTTCTCCTTGGTCAAAATTCCGATTTGTTTGTGGACCCCATAAAGAGCCAGTAAGTCCATATTTAATTATGGTTGTTTCAGCCAAATTAAAAGTAGAATCACTCTTTTGAAACTCTTTCCTGAACTTTCTATCTCAGTTCATTGACTTAAACTTTGAAACTTCCAGTAGAACTTATTTAAAGGTAAAAAAAAAAAAAAAAGAACTATATTCTGTACAGTTTTCCATTGTATGCTTTTATGCGTCTCCACAGGGAGCAGGTCCTCGTCCACACAGTCTACCGTGTTGCACTGCCATGTTTCTACAGTACACCAGAATGGACAAATCAAACACTGGCTATATGGGGCGAGCCGAACAGCAATGTAGAAAGACTTCAAGACTTGTTTTGGAGAGGAAGAGACCTCTGTGGGTAATTCAGCTCCTGGTCAAAAAATCTTCCTGAACGTATCAGAGAAAAGGGGTGAGCACATATTAGCAGGTGCTGGGCTAGCAGCCTATCTGCGACAAGCTGAACAGCATGGGCAAAACACTGATTTGTAATGTTAAACTACTTCATTCAGTGTTTTAGCTGGTTTTAATCACCTGGTTTGTTTGTTTTAGAACGTAAAAGACCTCTAATTCAGCTCCCGGTAAGAAGGAAGGAATCCTAACCAGGAACTCACGCTTGGCACATGGGAGAAGTTTCCACTGGTTGCAATCTCCAGTCACTACCAGAGGTGGGTAGAGTAGCCAAATATTGTACTCAAGTAAGAGTACTGATACTTTAGAACAACATTACTCAAGTAAAAGTAAAAAATTAGTCATCCAAATAATTACTTGAATAAGAATAAAACATTATGGGGCGTCAGTAGCGTAGTGGATAGTGCCGGCGCCCCATGTACAGAGGCAATGCCTCGCTGCAGCGGTCGTAGGTTCGACTCCGGCTTGCAGCCATTTGCTGCATGTCAACCCCCTGCTCTCTCTCTCACCCCATTTCAATCTGTCCTGTACATTAAAGGCAAAAGCCCAAAAAATAATCTTTCATGTATTTTAAACGATACCCCTTTGACTAAAACAAAAATAAATTGAATCTTTACAAACTTAACATAAATCAAGGCACAAGAAACACAAATATATTATTATATATAATGTATATATGTAATTATGTACTCAGAGGTGGGTAGAGTAGCCAAATATTGTACTCAAGTAAGAGTATTGTTGCTTTAAAACAATATAACTCAAGTAAAAGTAAAAAGTATTTTGCATTAAAACTACTCTGAAAAGTACAATTTATCCAAAAAGTTACTCAAGTAAATGTAACTGAGTAAATGTAACTAGTTACTACCCACCTCTGGTCACTACTAGATGTCACTAGATGCCATAAAATCTGACACGCTGCTCCCTTAAAAGACATAATCATCTGCATAAAGAAAAAGCCAAAAAGCCCCCCCCCCAAGGACAGAGGAATGTGGTATGCTGTAAAGTCCTCTGAGGCAAACTGTGATATGTAATACTGGGCTTTACAGATGACATTGAAATTGAACTGAAATTATTTTTGGTACAGCCTTTCAAGTCATGCTTTGTGATTGGGCCATAATGAACCTTGACTTGTCCTGACTTATCTGGAAAGCACTTTGGGCTGCCTTTGGGTATGAAATGTGCTATATAAATAAATCTGCTTTGCCTATATAGATGTTGAACATAGCGACTGATGAATAGCAGCCTTGTCTCACTCCACATTCCTCATGTTCTCCTCTTCTTTCCTGCTGTCCCTGTCATTTCCTTCACACCCATACCCAATACAGATTTTTAAATGCACATTGTGTGCAAGCACGTGCAAGCACGTTACTGAGTCTGACTCAGCATGGTTTCAAAGGCGGGCGCACGTCAGTGCTAAAGTCATTCCGACGCCCACTAAACAGACGTAGAGAAATGTCTCCTGAGTGAGAACCAGGGTGAGTGGAAAACTCCTCTCTGACATCCTGCAACGTTCAACCTCTGGTTGCACAGCAGCCGTTCCACCACTGAAACACTAAACTTTAATGCTCCCAATTAGTGCTTGACAGGCAGCTATTCACACCTTTGACGTCTGAAATATGAGAACAGATGAACTTTTCTAAACTAAATAAATACCACAAAAACCACAGCAGTTTAATTTCCCTGATATCATCTTCCCCACGTGAAGACCTGTCACCTCTAAAGACAACAGTTCTGTGGTGACTCAGATAAACCAAATCTCCTGGGTGTAAAATCTAACTAGTTACTTGTTGATCTAACGATAAGGATTCTGGGTTTTTTTCTTATTACTTCAGGAGAAGTTAATATATACACACATCTTGAAGTTTTGGAGCTCCCATTTTTAATCATCTTTTTCCTAGATAAGAAAATGACTAAATGGTGACTGAGATTCAATAAAGATTGATAACAGTCTTTTCTTCTCTGTAACATACAATGTTTTTATCTTATCAAACCTAGTCCTTTTAAGTGCATTAATTCAGTAAAACTGTATTTACAACGGGCTGTACAAAGGGAAGAAAAGAAAAAATGAAGTAAAAAAGGTGGACATGATTCTGTACAAAAATCAGGACACAGTGCATTAAACATAAAATATGGTGATACAAAAGTCTATCATCTTACTGTGTTTTGCCTCTAATAAAATTACATATTTTACTTTTTTTTATTTTACTTATTTATTTTATTCTATTTTATTGTAAAATTTGTGTGCTCTGTTTGTGAATTTGTGAATCATACATTTATTTATTTATTTTAACTGGCCCCATTTTCTGCTGAAAATGATTCTTTAGTCTCTAAGATAAGTCATTTGCAGGTTTTAGTTGAGCATGTTATTTAACCTAAAACAAAGGAAATGCTTTTCACCTGTGTGTTCATGCACCTGTGCACAGTCTCAGCTTGATTGCTCGATGTTAAAAGGGGGAGGCGAGTGAGGCTACCTGTCGGAAGCCATGAAATCAGTGAGAAGGAGATGTGAAGTTGATGGGGATTCTTTGTTAGTGAAAGGGGTTGAAACTGATCTATCAGGCTGATACAGATTTCTCTTGATCTGTTAGACCAACAAAATATGTGTTTAAAGATAAGCCAGCTAGCCTGAGCGTCAGACTGAAGCTCCCAGAACCTTCAGTCTGACATGGCTTCCATTGAAGGCGATTTACAAAGGGGAGGGAATTTGATTTTTCCCTAACCAATCAGTAGAGATCAACGACTCACCCAGAATCTGACATCATTAGTATCCATGCCTCGGGGGTGCCGAAAACAAGCGAGCATTGCCCGTTTAAAATGTCTCCGTCGCAGTGCACGCCCAGCTGCATCGCCATTAAATCCAGTTTAGCAGCTTCCTTAATTTGGTCCTCCATTAACGCGAGTAGTGGCGAAATACCTCGATAGCATCGTTAATGTGGTCTGAAGGATCTGTAGCGGTCGCCATCGTTGCTATCCTCACCAGTTACCCACCGGCGTACAGCTTAACATCAGCGTGGCGCTGATTGGTCTGTCCATCATTTGGACGAGATAAATCGCAAATTCATTGCAGTATGCCAGACCAGAGATGCAAGCCTACTCAGTTGAGTGGGCGGGGTCTATGGTCTGGAACCAGGCTACAAGCCAGCAGCACAAACGGACAAATGTAAATGAGATGAAATGAGAAAGTTCCACCCGTTACAATCCAAATACAGAACAACCAGCATTTAATGCTTCCTATGAGGCTGAGCTGTAATCACACCCCTTTGTGACAACAAACTCTTTGAAATGTTTGCATCTCTTTCATCTTTAAAAATTCCAAATAAATTAAAAAGAACACTGGAAAAGTTTTTTTATTTTTATCTCTAGATCATATCACTTCCAGTGAACAAGCACATTCTGCCCCATAACCAAACACGCATGGATGGTTGTTTTCTGCCAAACGGCTCAGTGTGTCATGCTTCAGCCAGTCCCAAAGCTCTGAAGTATTTGTTCTTGGAGCGGTTTGGCACGAGATGAAACAGGAGCAGGCAAAGCCATAAAATGAGAGTTTGGTGAAGACATTAAAATGTTACCCTCAACCACCCCTCTGTGTCTACTGATCATATCAACTCCTGCTGGAACATTATCATCACCTGCAATTGCTGCTCCACAAATATTGATGTGTTTATGCTGTGGCACTGCTCTTGCCATATGTCCACCATGAGTGGGTGATAATCCACGGCAACCTGCAATGGTTTTCAGTGAGAGTAAAGCGTTATTCTCACTACTTTTTGCGTTGCGGAGTACCTTTTTATTTTTATGCTTTATGTGCATCGTGTTTTTGCTTGGGCTGCCTGAACAACTCAAACTGAAATAACTTCAACTCAGAGTGGATAAAGTGTCCAGTGTCATCAGCGTTTTTTCCCATTGCCAAATCAGATGTATTGACAGGCAGATCTTCTGTTGTAGTGCACAGTGTTAAGCTAATGTTAGCTCACTTTCATCGTCACACTACTAGACAAGCTAGTAGGGCACATATCTGTTGTATTGTACTGTACTGTACTGTCGCCTCCACTACTTTCTAATGTTTTACCAACTGTAATTAGGCCTGAAGATAGATAGCAGATTGTCAAACTGTTCCAAACTCACTCTGAGGGACTTATACCCACCTGACCTCCGGTTCTCTGTGCCACATTCACTGTTGTTTTTATGCAGATTTTAGGGTACAGACTGTGAGTTTACTTTCCAGCAGTGGCTGAGACTTCAGAATGTCATCACATGGAACAATGCTTTTACAGCCTTGTCATGGTGGCAACATTAAGTTATGCAACCGTGGTTTAGTCATAAGACCTGTTTCCACCGAGCAGTACGGTACAGTTCAGTTGAGTACGTTTTCTTCTGTTTCCACTGTGAAAAGTTGTGGATGTACCAATGGAACCGTTCTGTACCGTCCCCATTATTTGTACCCCCTCTCTGTTGGGGTACCTATCACACAGATCTGGTACTAAAAGGTGGAGCTGTGAACACTGCAGTCTGTTGATTCATCCATAGCAGATGGTCACTCTGCTCAGGGCTGAGTTGTGACTGGTTTTGAGGCTCATGTAACCACTATTCATACTGTGGAGAGGTTTATTAGTAAACTGTAACTATAAAATGAAAGGATGTTTTGCTGCCTCTCTCAGCAGCTGGAGTCAGAGAAAAAATAACTTCATTCACTGGGCCGACTGCCGGTGACTTTTAAGGTGGAACGTCAACTTGTAATGTTACTCAGTACATGAGGTAACGACATGAATCCATCAACACACCTTAAATTTCAGTGTGACAACTTTGACCATTACTTTAGTTATTAAATGACATGCACTTTTAGTAATGAGTGGATCTTCAAGTGTTCTAATCCTCACTCGGATTGGTGGAGTGCCTGGCAATGGTAACATTAAACCCCTGAGCTTGCCTGAGAATGACTAAATGCACAAAGCCACTATTTTTAAATATCCCATGGAGAGAGACTCTCACTGCAGCCTGTTTTATTTTGTTCTGAAAGTGTTGGTGTGCAGCCTCGTTCTGTGGACGATAAGTGCCCCCAAAGTGTTTGGTGGTAACGGGGCTTTATGCCTAATGTTAGCTTTATACGTCTGGCATTTGCATTTAGGCTTCAAATATCATAAAAGTAGCGTTTATTTGTGAAGACTCTCTTGCTAAACAAAACATGTAAGTATCATAAAGGTTTGTTTGCCACATTTTGTGCAATGGTCCAAAATGCAATGGAAAAATCCATGGTGATGGTAACTTCTGCGCTGGGCTACAGAAAAACATCATCCCTCATAATTCAGCAGTTGCCTAAAAACTTTTTTTTTTTTTTTTTTTTAAAGACATATAGGGCTGCTAAAAGCGCTCTGGTTGGGACAGGCTTCAACAAAAAAGGCAGCACTGTGCACCTTGTGTTTTGCAACCTGCAAAACGGGCTTTGATTGGGCTTTAACATCCCGATACAACTTTTTTTTCAGAGCTTTTTGCTGCTCACTTAATTAACTCAGCACTTACAGTCTATATTTTTGCTCTTTAGGAACATGTGTGATTAACTCTGACACACACATTCACATCTGAATGCAGACATTTCCCTGGAAGCCATTTGCTGCCCTGTGGCTGTTGTACTTGATCACAGCTTGACGGCAGTTGTCAAAACAACGGTGTGATATTTTGGTTGATTCACCTGAGTTTGTGCCTTCGACCAATCGGAATTCTTCAGTGAAGCTCGGAATGTCGTTTGTGACGCAGAGGGAGGAAGCGCTCTGCATGCTGCTGACGTTGCGTGCTGCACTAATTTGCTCTTCACTAGCATTTGTTCCAACATGCAACTGCATTGTCTCGGTTCTTCCCTCAAGCAGCTGCTACATTTACATGCAAATAATAATTCAATTATAAGCAATTATTAGACGAACACGCAATACTGTGATGTTTTCATGGTTTGTTTATAGCACCGTTGATCTTATCATCCTGTCTCCATGCTGTTAAACCGAATTAGATGAATGACTGACTATGAACACCCTCTATTTTACTTGACATCAGCTTCCCTCTAGTGTTCAGCCTTGATCTCGAACTGTCTGTCCTGATGAAACCAATGTACAGCTGGGATTCTCTTTGTCCCTGAATGACTTCCGACCCACCGCCAAACACCATCATTCCAACAGAGTGTTGTATGTAACTTCACAAACCATGATCCTCTGTGGGTGGAGAAAAATCCCATCAGCCTTTTTATAAGATGAACCCTATTTGCTCCCCAGTACAGTAACTGTTGAGAGACAGAGCACTGCTCGTTCCAGGATACCTAATGCTTAATTGGTTTATACCTTTTGGTACTTCTACTGGAAACAGCCATAAAGCACAATAGATTAATCTGTTAGGGATTTAAAAGCTATCATGACATATGCCAGTGGAGAATTCTGCAGTCTTATAAAGTAAAGTAAAAAAAATACTTAACACATTTTTGTATTGCTTCAAAAATATCCTCCTGTTTATTTAATGTGTCTCTGTTCATTGGTCTGACCTACATGTGTCTGTCGCCAGGTTTAGGGAGTCTGGTGTCCGTTCCACAGTCAACCAGGCATAACGTATTATCTCACTCATTATTAATGGCTGTTAATTTATCATATAACAACACTGCTGTAGGTAATCGGCTTGCAAGACATATGATGTGTCACCTGATACAGACTTAAAGGCAAACCACACCGCCAGCTTTTTTTTAAGCATTTTTAGAGCCTTTCACTCCTCCATCTCACTTAACAACACCATCAGAGATACAACTGAGTTTGCAGCCATCAGTTCACTTGACTTAGTTCAGGTAGATATTTACCTCTGTAATGTTATTAGCTCCAAATTAACTCTAGCTATGTAAAGCAGATAAAACATGTGTGATTGACATGACCAAAAGACAACATTTTTTTCACTGGATGGCTGGTATCAGTTCTTTTATTAAGGCCAAAGTGCCACAGTATGGTTGTTACAGTCTGGTGCACACAAACCCATGCAGAATACATGGTACAAAAAACAGTGCACGTAACATGGAATCAAAGTTCAGCGCAAGTTTCGCCTAGAAACATTTAGCCATACGCTTTAAGCACCATGTGCATGAGATTAGCACAACATGTGCCGTTCACCGTGGAAAAAATAAACAGGAGCCAACTACTTTTCCACACTGTATCCAACAGTGTCAGTTTCATAGCATAAGGGATGCTTTTCAGTTTGTTTTGTGACCTGTTGTTGCCTTTGGGAAGAAGTTTTTTCAGTGTTTTACAGTGTAATACAGAAGTGTTTGAAATTTTTATAATAAAAATGGTTGCCAAAGTTGCCAGTGGTCAAAATGCTACCTCAGTCTCAAGGACCATTATCTCTTTGACTCTTACATTATTGTCTCTTCAAAATAAATGAAGAGAAACAGATCTTTATGCATTTGTCTTTTTTCCCTGTTGTGCCACCACACCAAACCATGACTCCTAAACCTAGGTAGGAACCAAACTGTGACCTCTGTGTACCATAGCCAATGTTTGGAATCACTGCATCTTATTCATGAAATGTCAGTATGAATCTATACAAACACCTAAGTTAAGAGGTTTTGTGGGACTGATCCTCTGGTTTGTGAACACTGATGGTCATGAGGTCGAGGTCAACGTGAATTTAACAGACTCAACTGAAGGTCCTACTGTTCTCACAAATTTTTACTTTGTTTTCCTACGAAAAGCAATGCACCCAAATTCGGAGCACTTGTAAGGAGGCAGGTTGGGGTAGAAGATGGATCACAAAATAACTGGACTTGCGCCTGGGACTTTCCCTTGAAGTTGCGTGCTTGGTTCAGTGTGAACTTTGAGTAATCTTTGAGTCATTTTAAGGTACGTCCTCACCATGTTTTCTTTTCCTAAACCTAACCACAGTAACTTTACGTTAATTACATAACTGTACGTAAAGGACATAACGTCATTCGCGGGGCTGAAATTCTTAGGATATCATATGAGCTGTTCAATGAGAATACGTAACTGACGGAGAACATGGTGGTTGATGGAGACATTGAGTGTTTTGGGAATCAACCTTATGACCCTTTAGCTTCTTGAAACACTGGGCCACCCAAAGAGTTGTTACATTGTGGATAAAGCTGTGAAGCTTTAGCTCCCACTGAAACACAATGCAGTCTGTACTTCCACACAGAGATGAAACATTGTCCGACTCCCATACTGTGATAATAACATCACACTTGAACACACACTCTTGTGCTTTTCTCAAATGCACAATCTGAGTGGGGTTCTTTTGCCTCCTTAGTCTCTTTACAAACAGAAACCTCAAACACACACACACACACACACACACACACACACACACACACACACACACACACACACACAGATGGTCTCAGGTCTCCAGGGATTTGCCTGCCAGTAAATGAAGCGCCACTTGGCTGTCACCCATTCAATAGCGCATCATTTTACTGTTGCATTGTGGTCCGTGGTGCTCTTGTTGACACGCTGAGAGTGTCGTGATGGGGTGAAGTTACGCTTGCGTGACACCCTGACACCCGCTTGCAGAGCCAGAGAACCTGATGCTGACAGATCAGGAGCTCAGAACTGTGTGTGTGTGTGTGTGTGTGTGTGTGTGAACAAGCACTGCAGTGCCATGATATGAGCTACCAAAATGGAAACTCTTGGTGCAGATATCCAGTTGTCTCTGACCTTTCATCAATGAATGTGGACGTGTGCCACAAGAAGTTTTATGGTGTTTGGTTGTAGGTGAATCATTCACCTCCATCACGGCTCTTCCAGAATTTCCTGCCAGTCAAATTGACTGTGGTGACTCAAATCAGGAAACCTTCTACTGTTTCACTTAAAATTACATCATATACTACAGTTGACCCTTGTGTTCATGTACTCCTTCGGGTTCAGGACAAAAAGCCTTTGTTTTAGGGGTTTTATGCTATTGTTATCGAATGATGTCAGAGTAGTAGTTCACATAATGACACACACGGTGTTCTATATCAGTATTGTCACATTTCGTGTTGTATTTGCCAACATGAACAACAGGTCATTCAGTCTGAAAAGGGTTTTTCAATTTTCCAGAGCTTCCAGAGAAATAGCTGTTGGCCCTTTGCTTCAGGAAGTGCAAAGATACAGACACTGGGCTGATCATGGCCACTCTAGGTAATACTTGTGGCCTAATTTCAGCAGCTGATAAAAAATATATGCCTTGTCTATTGTTGATGGAGCCACAATTCATTGCACAGAGCAGAGAGATTTCCTGCTAATAGGTACTGTATGTAATTGAATGTATTTTTGATAACAACAACACAACCATAAATCCTATGTATTCATAGGAAATAACAATAAACACAATTAAAACAGACAAAGAAGAGAAAACCACTTAACCGCCAACTTACTTACTCATGGTAGAAGCACAAATATCAAGGAAAACTTCTTTCATCCATTGTCTGTAACCACTTAACCTGTTCAGGGTCATGGGTGTACAGGAGCCTATCCCAGCTGACACTGGGCTAGAGGCGGGGTACACCCTGGACAGGTTGCCAGACTATCACAGGGCTGACACATAGAGACAACCTTTGACATTCACATTGACACCATAGGCAGTTTAGAGTCACCAATGAACCTGCATGTCTTTGGACTGTGGGAGGAAGCTGAAGAACCTGGAGAAAACCCACGCTGACACGGGGAGGACATGCAGACTCACGAATGTGAACTTGTTCTGCACGTTCCATCAGGGATGCATCAGGAGGTGTCTCATGTGGACTTTTGACAGCCAGGTATCCCAGAATGCATTTATCACAGACCAGCGGCAATGGTAGTCGTCCTTGGGAGTTTGTACTCCTGAGTCGAACTTGCCAAGTCCGAACTCCCAAGTGCGCACGTCCAAACTTGGCGTACTTGGTATTGAGAAACACCTTAATTCACCTCCTATCAAGCCTAGCTTTAGTGGATCATAACATTTCGAGTATTAACTTAATTTGCATATGTGCTGGTTCAAAATGAGTAAAAAACTTTTCTATACTGTAGATGTCAGTTTTTGAGACCTGATGAAGGCCAAAATGTGGCCCGCAACAGACAGTAAGACTCGTTGTTTCTAGCCGAGATGATTTCTGGAAAACTTTCAGCCCCTGCCGGCCGGTTGAGAGGAGTGAGGGGTCAGCAGTCCATGAAACAGTCAATATAACAGGTTTTTCAACAACTGTGAATCACCATGACCAAGAAAGATCCTTAAGCATGCAGTTATACATGTGCACACAAAATATTAGGCTGATTGGCCCAGTAGTGTGTGAGATTGCTTATCAATATTCTCTGTTTTATCCTTACACAAACAAACTATAATTGTTTCAGAAAATAAAGGATAATAATTTAATTTGTGCATTAAGACTCATAAAAAAGTGCTTTGTTCAACAGCCTTTATGAAACTGAACTCTGGTTAACTTAATCTTGCGTGTTCCTTTAATTTGTCATCCATCTGTGTGTCAGCAAAACCTGGTGTCTGGCCTTTTTTCAATGACGGCACATGACCACCTGCTTGGTATATTGTATGGATAATTGTTGATTCTGATGGGCTCTACTTTTTTTAGGCCATCTTCAGACCAGCATTAGCATTGTGTCAAAATTGAAGCCCCCTCAATCATTTCAGTTTGACCACTGTGAGGGAATACTGCAGTCTTTTTCCACAATGCACGGCAAAGTCACCCAGAAATGCAGTTAAATGACATTATTGGTGACATTATTAGTGACATTATTCTGATGTTTACAGTCACGAGGAGAAAATGTTACTTTTCCTAGATGTAAAATTATAGAATTATGCAATGCAGTGCTTTGGCGTTTGGAAAGTTTTCAGACTCATGAATGTATTGCGCAATCAAGACTTCATAGATTGCACTTTTGTTTTTGCACTGGTACCTGTACACAATACACCCATCGTAATCGCTTCTAATGCAGTTCTATCTCCAACCATAATGTTCTCTTCCTCCCCAGTGTTGCAGCTCTGTCCATTGTGCCACTTGTGTGGTTAAAGGTGAAGACTACTACTACATCCCCAACCTACCACATCACAATGAGTTACTCACACTCATTGCCAGTTCATAGGTTTACTTGGATGCCAGTTGTATGGATTAGGAAACACTTTACCCCGGAGATGTTATATGATTCTTATCTTTTTTCTTGTAGCACCCACATAGATCATTTCCAGGATCTCCAGCTCCCTCCCCATTGTCTAAATGCGTGGGAGGGAATTTCCTCTGAATTGAGGTATTGTAATGCTGCTGATACCAATCTCTACAAAACTGTGAGACAAGGGGTTTACGTCCTTCTACATCTAGTCAGCGATTACTGTTTATCGAGATTAGTTGCTACTTTGGCGAAAACTTCTTTGTCTTTGGTCCATATAAAGACGTACTTTGACCATGTATACTGTTCATAAGACAGCTGCAGCAATATAAGACAAGATCAGATGTAAGATGTTGCCGGATGCTTGTGGTTGCATGTTAACATTACAGCCTCAGTGTCTTAGTAGAATGAGCCAGCAGGCTTGTTTAGCATTTAATCAGCTTAACTGAGATTACTCACAATTCTCAAGATACATTAGGCCACATTTACAATAATACTGAGTCATGACAAAGTTAAATAATGTTATCAGACATGGCAATATATAGCCAAACTGCAAAGTTTGCATAATGAGCCAGTTTTTTATCATTTTTGAAAAGTTTCAAATGAATTTTGATCAGCCATTTAAAAATTGTCAAGAGTGAAGATACGACTCTCTACTGACAGTAAATGTCTACGTGAGTGTACGTTGGTTTTTAAAGCAACTAGCTTCCATTGGCCATATAAGCATAGTAACTTATTCAAGTATTGCAAAAAGTTCCACTGATCTCAACCACAGACTGTATAAAATAATGGGCATAGCTACTGTGACATCACCCTTTGGTTTGTATACTCACATTTTTAAGCCTTGAGTTCGGCATTTCGGCAGTTGCCTTTTTTTGAGCCAGAATTGTCCATATCCGGGCAAGAGGATGGAGCTGTGGATGAGCAAGGCGTGGATCTGACTGAGTTAGCTATAAAGACCAAAACCATTTTTTGTACCAGGCTGTAAACATGTTTATTTCTGCTGTAGAATGTGGCACTTTAACAGGGGGGGTCTATGGGGATGAACTGGTTTTGAGATCCTGCCTCTATTGGCAATTCAAGGAACTGCAGTTTTTGGCATTTCCATGTTGGCAGGTTGTTGCTTGGTGAGAACTACAGTACACCTCTGGATAAAAAGAAGAATTAATCTAGGATGATCAAAAGAAACAATAACTTGGTGTCTGCTGCTGCTTCTTCTTGTTCAGCATTAGTTTATTGCTGTCATTTAACTTGATGATGCTTTGAAGTGGCAGATCAACTGATGTATATTTGCCTTTCCTCCTGTTTTTACAGAATGGTACTGTAGTAAACTGTCACAATACCTGCTCTTTTTACCACATAGCTAAATATCGCGGGCACACAGCAAGCCTTCACCCAACATGTTGCACATATTTGTAGTGATTAAATGTCTCAGAGAGAACCAGGTGGCTCATGGGAAGACACGGCTCAGCAGGACAAAGCAGGAGACAAAAGCAGGACTTTACAGTTGGTTGAAATCCTTGAGACCCCATGGGGAGTTTTTCCACTTTACACACCGACAATGAGTTCATAATAGTTCAGCCCACCTCTCTTCACTCCTAGTATCTGTATCTCTCTAACCTTTCCCCCTTGGTTTCTCCCGCTCAGACAGGTGGAGGGGTAACCTGATATGGTGGGAGCTTTCTGTCTTTAGGGGTTAAAACAACAATCATCAGTCTGCTGTAAACTGGGCAAACTGGGGTGATACATCTATTGCTAATACCAGAGGAGAGCAGGATTTCCTATATGAGAAAAGTTTGAGAGCTACAGTGTTGGTACAAGTATTGTGTTGAGGATTATTTACGCTTTTTGAATCTACATCTGTCTGTTAATCAGTGAATCCATATCAGTGTGTGATTATAGGATGATGCCGATCTGCAGCTTTTAGGTTCACATGGTGTGGTGAAATGGCATGTGTTGCCTCAGCCCATTATCAGGTACAGGAAACGAATAACACAGCATTTAGTGTGCGCTCTGCCCCCTCATTTGCTCCTGCCCTCTGCATGATGATGTCACAAACTCACTCATATCTCACTTGAAGGAATTCTAGGACTTCCTGATACCCAAATATGGTCACACATCCTGCAGGATTATCAGCAACCTCAGGGTTGTGAAACACATTTCGTGCTTTCTCTCTTCTTGCTTGAAGTATTTGGCAAGAGGTTTACAACGTTATTTTATCATGCATCCGATATGCAAATACTTAATATAATAATAATATAAAAGGAACCAGTCTTGTTACTTTTACCAGTTTCAGGGTTTTGGGGACTTTTCTGCAGGATTTTTTAAAATGATGAGCATTATCTGATCTGGATTACATTTAGTGATTAACCAAACCACAAATGAATCTCAGATGATCACTAACATGCACCAGCAGGACTGAAAATAGCTCACCATTACACATGAAACATACTTGGTTATGTGTCAATTCTGGAATAAAACCTCAGGATTTTGTCTGATAATATGAACAGACGTGCTGTTTGTAGATTTTTGTACTTTTCAAACTTCCTTTTAAAGAAGTATCTTTTCTCTACACAGTATTTGTCTGAACATTTATTGCTATATTGCAGTGCCAGCGATGTTATTCCCCCAGGGTTACCATATTTTGCAATGTATATGAGTCTCCTAGTTACAGTAATATATGGCCATAAACTGCTTCAGTCCCTTCCTGATAAGACATGTCACTGTCAGTGAAATGCTCTCATTTTTAATGGTTTAACATATGTCTGAAGTTAGCAGACTCACAGTATGTCCTTAAAAATTCTAACACTTACAGGTAAGGGGTTAGAGACTTTCTACTTTCTACCACAGACTTTAAACTGTTCTTAAAAGAAATGGAGCACAATCACTTATCATAGTTATTCAACATTCAGGAGTAACATTAGGCAAAATCTAGAAAAGTGCATTTAGTAGAGAGCAGATCTCCACCAGGTGACTGCGTCTGGCCACTGGGGTGGGTCCTGGTCCAAAAGTGGGTCCCGAGTCCATTCTGAATGGACCACAAGTGGCTCGCAAACATGTCAAGTTTGTAAAAAACACACTTTTTCTTTGAAGTACAATGAATTTCCAGCACAGAGCTTTAAAGTGCCATTCCCTGCTGTAGAGTGAGTGACTAACGGACAGCTAAATGACAAAGATAGCTAACTAGCTCAATGACATGGCCACACGCAAGTATGATGCTGAATACACTGAGCTGTGTGGGCCTTGAATAATTGACTAAAGAGAAATCTGGACCCCGTGGCTGGACCGGTTGGAAATCACTGCTCTAGCCACTCCATATGGCGTAGCTGCACCCAGTGAAATTGTTCCTCCCGGCTCCCTTATAGTCAAGATGGCAGCAAAGATAACAAAAAGGAGGAGTAATTCATCTTGTATTGTGCCTAGTGTTGGTGGATCATTATGTATCAGGTATAGAGTTAATTTGCAGATGCTCCAGTTCAAATAAGACCAAACTTTTATATGGAAGCTATGACAAAGGCAAAAATGTGGCTTGCAAAAGACGAGTTAAGTCTTGTTGTTTTAATTGCCAGAAATGCCTGCTTGCTTTTGCTACATGACTTTATTGTTCACTTGAAGCCCCTACCAGCCAACTAAAAGGAGTGAGGAGTCAGCAGTAAATGATAGTATAATACAGTCAATAAAACAGGTTTCTCAGCAGTTGTGAATCACCGCAACCTGGAAAGGTTCTTTAGCAAACAATCATAAATGTGTGCACAAAGTTATAGGCTGAATGGTCCAGTAGTATGTGAAGCCGCTTTTACACTGCCAGATTTTCCGCAAATGTTGGGCTGTTTTGCCGGCCAGCTGCGAGTGTTTAGACACACAGAGCCGGATTGGCCAGTTGATCCGAGGTGCCCACTTTTCCGCCCCGTAGGGTAGACATATTGGCTGAACCCTTTCAGTTTAAACAGACCGAGGTGGCCTTCTGCAATGGGAGGGGCTGTTGAAGACCTGTGGGAGGAGCTGTTGATGACGCTGCACGTGCGACCCACTGGTGGTGGATTAACAGGAAACAGCTGATAGCAGGAATTAGCGAGGAGCTAGTAGCAAGAGGGAAATGCAAACCTGACAGACACTGTAAAGATGAGCAACTGGGGAGACAAGGAATTGCGCGCCCTCCTTGCCCTCGCAAATGAAGAGGCCATTAACCGGTAGATGACAAGAATGATGAAGAACGAGCCGACAGAGAATCGCTGAAGGACTGACTAGCTGCGGCTTCCCTCCCACGTCACTGTTTACGTCACACGCTGAGCTACACGTTTTGTTACTTGCTCACGCCCCCCATTGCCCCGAAAAAGGCGCATTCTGTATGAACAAAAGTAGGTAGGCGGCATTTTGCCGCACTCCCCGATTTTGTTTTCATACTGCCAATGCTGAAAGAAGACTGATTGGGCTTTCCTGCAAATTTGCACAATTCCTTTTTAAAAAGGGCTGAGATTAGGTCCAGACAGACAGATACACGCACACGAAAAAACACATGATCCCCTCCAAGCTTATGCTCAGCAGAGATAACAATTATTTTTGGATTTGAATAGGTACTAATTACCTCCACCAGGACGTTATGTTTTCGGTTCAGTTTGTATGCTAGGTGGTTTGTCTGTCAGCGGGATTATGGGTAAAATTAGTGGTCCACTTTTCATAAGCTTGGTGCATAGGTGTAGCATAAGCCAAGGAAGAACCCATTCAATAGCAAAGTAGATCAAAACACAGGGCGAATACACAAATTAGGTTCCACTTTCGATACAGCCTTGGCCTTGGTAGTTAAATGATACTGTTTGTGTTTGGCAGCCTGTATTCAGTGCCATGCCACAAACTGAGAGTAGCCATAGATTTAATGACATTCTTGCCTCAGACGTCACTGATTGCTCATTGTAATTTCTTGATTACTCGGTGTTGAGTAATGTGTCCACACAAGGTTGTTCAATTTAAACCACAGATTGCAACTGATACAGTATGGTAAACACCATAAACTGTCTGACTCGTTCCTGTTAACACAATATCAATAAAATGAGTGTAGCAGTGATCAGTCTGCTGTGTCTGAACAGATAAGAGCTCTAATGTTGACTAATCATACTTCACAGGAAGTGAGCTGTCATGAGCATATATGACAACCTGGCAGTGATCCTGATGATACTAATATAATATTGTGATATGCAATTGTGTCATGAAATCATAAAATAATTTTTCTAACTGTGGCTTCCCTCTTTGCGTCATATAATCCTGTGACTTTCAAATTTCATTTTTGAAGTCTTTGATCTTTCTCCCTGGGCACACCATGAGTCTCCTTGTGCTTGTGTTTCACATCTTTTTCCACTTCTCTTTTACCTGTGAAAAGTCTCCTCCATCGCCTCCTTTTGTCCCATCACCTCCTCCCACCACCTTGAACTTGACAATGTCTCACCTCTGTACATACTGCTGATAACTGACATGATGAAGCATCGCAGTTCTGAGTTTACTCGGATCAATGCTTAAGCTCTTAACTTAAAGAAAGGTAAACAGGCCTGTGTTGGAGGCGTCATTCCTGAGAACAATCGGAGGCTGTTCACAGGTTCCTCCCTCAGTCAATAAGAGGCCTCCAGAGTGGGTTTCATCACACCCACAACACACTAGTACCACACAACGGCAATGGAAAGAACCATTCACTGCGTTACTATAGACACTGTTTCACTGTATCATATTCATCATCCTCACTGTCTGTTGGTTACCATTTGCTTACCTTTTGTGTAATCTTTTTTAATTCAGTCAATGTATTTTCTCCCATGACTGATTAAAAAAACAAACAAATGAAAACTAATTAGACAAACATTACTCAACAGAAATACACTTACTCTGATGGCGGGTTGTTATCACTTATTTCCTAGCAGGCCAGCCCATCATGCCTGGATGTATTAGATGACTCTGCAGATTAGGGTTAGGGTTAGGGTTGAACTGTAACCTTAAATGGGTGTTTTAGTTGCCTTAAGCCTAGGTCACATTACATGATTTTCACCACGATTTTGGTGTCGCAGAGGATCTTGAGAGCCACCTTGGGTCGGAGGTGAGTCAGCAGATAGGTCTGCCACGACGAGTCCTCATGTGTGAACAAGCCTACGAGCAAGTCGCCCCCTTGTCCGTGACTGGGACTGGATATCTGGCATGCTAGAAAACTGGAGAAGTCTGACACGACTGACAAAGAGCATCAGCCAATGAGAGGCGGGATATGTCCCACGTCAGCACGCAGGAGGACAAGCCGCAGGGTTGCCAGGTCTACTTATTAGCTGCGACTTTGGGCTTCGTTCTAAAATGGAGTTGCTTATTTGGGCTTGCGTTCTAAATGTCACCTTCCTCTATATATATCCGTCTAATAAGTTATTTAAACACATGATAGTCGCTTCTTTTGGGCTCGTTTCCATAGCACTAGTTGCTTGTTTCTCTCCCAAGATCTGGCAACACTGACGAGCCGGCAAGCAACAACAACAATGGCGGCGTTCACAGGATCACGGGCAGCGCGTTGTGGTTGGACCCAGGCCCTGGAGGCAGATCTGATTCAACACTGGGAATATCCATGCCTTTACGATGTGTCGTCTCCACATTTGGTGACATCACCGTGTTATTCTTGTGGTGTGCACACACAGGTCGTAACGCAGTTGGTGAGACTCCTGCTGACAGAAACACACGTCGCTAGGTACACTCAAAAGATTATGATAGTCTCTGCGACGCAAAATCAGGGTGAAAATCGTATAATGTGAACTAGGCTTTATCCGATCCATACCATAACAGTGTATTTTCCATTACCATGATCCCATTCTTAATTGCTATATGCACAGATATTGCAGAAAAAATTGGATGTTGGATGATAAAAAATGTCACTGAATATAATCCAGGCATTTTGGACATTCATCCAATATAAAAGATATAACTAGTGATTGAGTTGGGTGGTGCTTATGCAGCTTTTTTGACTAAATTGTACAAATGCAAGGACATTTTAGAGGGAAATAATGCTACAATCTTGATGCCATTTTGTTATTTTATTTTATCACTTTTTATTTCTATTCTCAGAAAATTCAGTCTGCTTTTGCTGTCTGTTCTCAGGTACTGAAGCCCTGCCCCTAGGCCTTTAGGGTGACGAAGAAATACTCAAACTTACTTAATTACATAAACTTAAATTTACATAAACCTAAGTACTCTTGTTATTTAACAATATAAAGTAATACTACCTTTACCTTTACTTCTCTCCATCTCTGTCCCTATTGCATTTTACTACATCAGGCTGCATTGATGAAGAGAGAAATACATTTTTGAGCTTCGTACAGAGTTTAAACTGAAATTCTCTAATAGTTCTCAGGCCTGAATTAATTACACAATCACACAATCTACACACTCACAAACATACAGCAGTTACACCTCGATCATTCAAGCAACCCATTTCAAAAGATCTGATTTGAATAATTGTGATCTGTCCATCTCTGCTGCTGGACTTAAAAGACATCAGAAGGTCTACACCAACCTGAAGGTGACAATTTGGAGCCCTGCTGATGGTGTTCTGCAAATTCTTCCTCAGGACTTTTATAAAAAAAAATTATACACAGTAACGTGTTGCATAGTTGATCATAGATTAATTGTGGTTACTGACTCCTACAAATTGAATATCTTTCTATCTATCCAGATTGATTGATTGATTGATTGATTGATTGATTGATTGATTGATTGATTGATTGATTTCTGATTTATTTTGCCAGTGATACCACACAAAGTTGCAGGGAGTTCTTGCCCAGGACAGATGGTGGACTTGTAAAGCTCCCTAGAGATTGTGGTTCTTATCCAAATCCTATGTGTGGTTAGGTTATGTCAACGAAAGCACTTTGGTTAAGGTTTACTTGAATAAACACATCCGGCATCATGCTCCAAGACACCAATGAGTATGTCAGTCATCAGCCAACCCAGAGTTGTGTCTTCAATATTATTTTGGGCCAACACTTGTTTGCAGAGAGCAGGTTAATCAGACGATAGCCATGTGTTTAATTCTAGCCATTAGAAGCTACATCTGATATAAATCGCTGCCCATCATTTTTCTCAGCACTTGTTTAAAGGTGAGAAGCCTGCTACCTTTTTTGCTTATAGAAAAAAACAATGAAGAGATAAAATGTTGAGAGATTTGTTCGCCTATTCAGATATTAGCTTTTCACCACTACTTGCGTTCATATTGGGTAATTCTCCAGCACAGTCATGCGCTGAGTTGAAAGAATGGATAGGCATGTAAAATACTTTTCACACTTTTGCCCTCAGAGTCCTCTGACAGGCTAACAATTAATGTTGGCTGCTATTTATCACAATGACAACCTTTCCCTCACCCCACAGATAGTTCTTTTCTTAGGAAACCTGTAACCTGAAGCTTCCCATAACCTGAACTTTAGTCTTGTGTTTCCATTGTTTTATAGACACAAACATTTTGGATACATGTTGTAATTATGTGAGGCAAGTTTGGGGCACACAACAATGGAAAAAATGGGTGCAACTATTGATCTCATTCATGCAATTACATTTCAAGTCAATGTCTTTAAATTAACTTTTGGTTTAGGAACTTGCAGCACTTTTAAATTTTCCTCATGGGTAAATCATTTTTTGTGGAATTCATTATCCGTTCCCACTTTTCCTGTTAAAAGCACAGGGGGACTGGAGCATGTCCCATCTGACATCAGGCAAGAGATGGGATACACCCTGAACAGGTCACCAGACTATAGCCCCATTTCCACCAAACACTTTAGGTATGGTACCTTTGACCAAAAGTAACCCTTCAGACATGGTACCTAGACTCGTTTATTGTCCAGAACAAGGCTGCAAAATAAAAAAAAGCATACTGAACTGAACCATACCACACTGCTCAATGGAAACGGGGCTTATCACAGGGCTGACACATGGAGACAGACAACCATTCATGCTCACATTCACACATATGACCAACTAAGAGTCACCAATTAACCTGCATGTCTTTGGACTGTGGGAGGAAGCCGGAGAACCCAGAGAAAACCCACACTGACACAGGGAGAATGTGCACAGCAGGGCCCCAGCCAGTTAGCAGGTTCGAACGCTGTTGCTGTAAGGCGACAGTGCTAACCATTTTAGTGGATTATGTTTCTCTATTTATCCCTTTGCTTGGATACACAGTAAAAGGCATCTTAACATTATTAGAATTTTATTGTAGGGACAAAGTGTTTAAAATGGCCAGAAGCTGCCACTTGATGGTCAGAAAGATGTAGACGAAGGTGCTGATCAGTGGTCAGCTCTAAGGAGGCAGCAGGGGTTAATGGAGGCTGTCTGATGTCTAGACGAAGCAGATAGCATCAGTCAGTCATTCCTCTGCAGCAAACAGGAGCCAAAAAAAGACTGACCATTGTCTGAAACTCACAACCCCAATAAACCTGAGGGATTTTGTTGAAAAATGCTAATCCTTCAGGATTCAGTGGTATCCAGTGTCAGATCAGAGCCAGAGCCAGAGCCAGTGTTTGGTTTGTCCACTTTGGGCTCAAAACAACATGGCAGACTCCATGGAAGAGGACCTGCACTGTATGTAGATACTTACGGCTCATTCTAAAGTAATGAAAGCACAATGATTCTTATTTGCAGGTGATTCTAAGCTAATAAAAACAAAGTAAGGATAATTATATACCATTTCTGCCAATCCTTTGTTGATAGTTACAGAGCTTCCTACACAAAAGCTGCTATATTTAATCGCTTTTGTGCTGCAAGGCAACAGCAACCACTGACCTCTGTGGACCCCCTGGGTGCAGTTGTAGATCATCTATCTCTGATAGGTGACTATAAAGGACTAGTGAACTGGATTGTCAAACTAAACTGCTAAACCTGGGGAAAAAAATAAATGTCAAGAATAACTTGACATTTATTGTTTTCCCACTTATTGTTTTCTCAATTTGTAGACATTTTTGCTGTTCTTCTTCTTTGAGTTAGCCACTAACTGCTACAAGCTACGTTTGAATCTCTTGCGGTGTGTCGCACACATGACACGTCAAAATGTCACACCTGTGCCACCCATGATCCCGTCCTGCCGGCTGTCCCATTTATACAAACATTGTTTTGGCGCCATTACTACCTCCATTCCCATCTCAGAGGCGAGACAACTCTGTCCCCCCAATCCGCAATCATACCTTTCATACAGAAATGTAATAAAGCAATAATCCCGCTTTGAACAGGCAGTGTGAAATATTGTTTGGAAAGCTGGATAGAAACAAACTCAATCAATCAATCAATCAAATCTCAGCATTTCAGCATTGCATCATGCTTTAATGGTCAAATGTGACTCATTTTTCAAAGGAATGATGATGAACTCTTATTCACGGAAACTCAGCTGAAACATGACTTACTTGCGTTTTAATATTGGCAACATTAATGAAGGTTGCTTAAAATCCACTAGGATGTTTTTCATAAAGGGATCATCTGCTTCATCCCTGATATTTTTGTTATTCCCATCTCTATCTTAACTGTTCTGCTGGAAAACACACCCCAGAAAGTGAGATTTGAAACCCAGAAATCAGGTATTGATTAGTAACCCTATCAGATCCTTACAGAGGCATTTTAGAACGAATGAAAAATCAGACGACCTTCTTCTTTTTAACCTAAAGTCTTGTGAGTACAGATCTGGAGGGCGTTAACCAGCTGAGTGTGAAAACCGTGTCCTCATCTGCCCTCTGCCTAATAGCACACACTGCTGAAGAGAGACAGAGGAATGCAGTGTAGCCAGTGTCTTCCCTCTCATCATCACAAGTCTTCTCCTCCAATTAGCAGATAAAGCATGAAAACGCTAAACTAATACTCTCTCCCTTTCCTTTAATTCTTCTTTCTATCTGTCTTTTATTTATACTGTTTGTTGCTTTTCCTCTTTCTTTGTTCTCCGTCTGTTTACTCTCTACTACAAATGCACATACAAATTACAATGAACATAATTTAAGTGGTTAAACAGGTTTCGCCTTTGTTCCAAGCTGCAGCCTGTTGTGATATATCATCCACCTTATCAAGCCTTTGAATCTATACATTTCATCTACATGTTTAAAAAAAAATAGAGTAGATACAGAGAGGGTTTACAGTAGGTGAGAGAGACGGTAGGAAATCTGGAAGACCTGTTTTATGTGTCAGTGATAAATCATAGTGTGGGTGACGCAGCTTCTTTGTGAAACTGAGGAGAAGGAACACGCCTGGAGCCAGAGTCTATACTTAAAGCTTTGTCATGACAGTTTTATGGGTTATTTGTATTATTCCAAAATAATCTGCATTACCATCAGCTACAATCTATAAATTCCAGCTTGGCATTGTTTGCGTGCATGTACATGTTCATGTGCGCACAAGTAAATTTTTCTAAGGACATACAGTTTTAGACTTTCGCCCCCGAAGTAGCTTTAAGGTGAAAATAGTCGTACTGCATTCAAACTAATAACTCCTCTTTCATGTGCATCATTTTGTCAGTTACAAACATTCTTGATCAGTGGTGTAAGGTAGGTACGACGTGCCCTAGCGCACGCTATCATGTACATATCGTCTCGTCACATGATCAAAGACTTGACATTGGGTAATACAACATACACATCACCCAGCAATCATCAGTGCATATTTGTATGTAACAAAAAAATACAAAAGAAAATAAGAAATTAGTATTTTAATGTAACAATTATAAGCGCAGATTTATAGTTCTGGAACACTTGTTTTAGAGAGTAGTTGACTCACAGTTATAGAATATGCATAGATGTTACTCACTGTCATTCAAACAACACCTGGACAGTGTCAAGGCAAAGCCAACTGCCCGTGCCGCGCTGATACGTCATCTAGCCTGTACCACACTGGGAGCCACCACAAAGACACTGCGCATTTCCACCAAGGCCCTGGTGTTCTCCGTGGCCGAGTACTGTGCACCAGTCTGGTGCCGTAGCTCCCACGTCAGGAAGCTGGACACTGCCCTCAACACTGCCCCACGGACAGTCTCCGGGTGCCTGAGAGCCACACCAACAAACCACTTACCTGTCCTCGCTGGTGTCACTACAGCCAAGGTCAGACGGGAAGCAGCAATGTTGGCCCTTGCCCGAAAGGCACAAATGAGTGAATCCTACGGAGACACCACAACGCATGCGCCTCAAGTCCCGACACCCCTTTGCCACACATGCCCAAGGACTGCTCCGCACAATACCAACTGTCACCTCCAAAGCTTCCTGGGTCAAGGCAAGATGGAGGGACAGTGGAAGTCAGCAGAACCATGTAGGCTTCACCGCTTTATTGAAGATCCCATGGACGTCATTGGCCAGCATCTGTCCTGACAGCAATGAACAACCCTCAACCGCTTGAGGACAGGTGTAGGATGCTTCAGTGCAGCAATGCAGAAATGGGGCCTTGTGGACGGTGCCCACTGCAAATGCGGGGATCAATTACAAACCGTAGAACATATAATAAGCAGCTGCCCCATATACCGGCCACCGAATGGTGATGGTGGTCTAATCAACCTGAATGATGACACACTGGACTGACTTGCATCAACGGAGCTGACAGTCTAAGGACGTATGCCAGAAGACTATTACAAAAAAGAAAAAATAATCATGACAGAGATGAGTTTGCCCTTTTCACTTGCATATATTGCAAATTATGATGTTTTTAATTGAAGACGTGTATTTTTTCAAGGTGTCAATTACTCGTAGGGGCCCATTCTCCACCCAACGCATTGTTGGAGGGTCCACTCTCTCTACGCCTATAAGTCTATAAGCCTATAAGAAGACAGAAACATGGACATTTTTAATGGCAACCAAATGTTCTAAGTCTGCAACAACCTCAGTAATTGTTAAAAACATCACTTATTTTCATACCCTTTTGTTGTTTGGTACTTTAATAAAAAATAATAATATTATTATTATGTAGGAGAATAATGAAAAGAACATAGAAAACACGTGTGGTTTTGGAACATTACAAATTGTCAAGGTGTGTCAAATATCAATAGCAGTACTCTTTATGTTGTTAGTCATTATAATAATCTCAGTGGGAGCTATTTAAACCTGTGTCACCCTGTAGTCACAGTACAGGTTCACACAGTTTGTTTAGGATGAATTATGTTTGAGCTAATGAAGGTATGCTTCACTGCAGTTTGGCTTTAGGCCAAGTTTAGAGCTCATGAAAAAAGTAAAGACACATATGCTTGTGCATCAGGGGCGGAGCCTGAGGAAGGGTGTTGGCAGTATTTAGGAAAAAACTGTGAATAGTTGGAGTGCACTGAGCACATAGGTGGACAGTGGACAAGTAGAATATGCTGACTGCTGAATGCTGAATGACCAAACACAAATTTCATGCAGCCACATTTTAATCATATGAGGAGTGAGTGTTTCATATTCAAAGATTGTGGGTGGAGTGTCATTTTAATGTCATTCTTAATGGTATGATTGTGTTTGCTTAATAAAAGCACGACAAAAGTAGCACTGGCCAATTTTAAGAGCTGTAATTAAATGTTAATCATCAAATAAGGAGCTGGAAGACCTGGTTCAGTGGCTCCAGTCTGTCCACCTCAGGAAAAACAGAGGCCAATCTTACAAAAGGTTTCTATGTAAAATCTCAGGAAAACATTTTGCAGTGGACAAAGGCTACTCAGGAACAGTACCATACTTTACTTTAGAATGAGCTGTTTATTTTTACATGTTGAGCAGCTTCTCTCACACAGAGTCTGCCATGTTGTTCTACAGTAGCCCAGAGCGGACAAGCCAAACACGGGGTTTATAGGGCCAGCCATAGTTCCCCTACACACTTGAATCCACTAAAACCTACACACTAGACCTTTAAAGGTCCCATATTATTGAGATATTCAGGTTCATACTTACATATATTACATCTTACATATTTTGGGTTTCTACTATGTTTACAAGCTTCAGTGTTCAAAAAAACACACCATTTTTCTCACTGTCTGCCTGAACATACCTGTGATAAGCCTTTGTCTTTATAGGCCATTTCACTGGAATTACATCTCGAGGCAACAGCTTGGGTCAGTGTTTACTTCCTGTCAGCTGTTGTCATTCACATTCACTGCAAAACATTCCAAGAAAAAATACACAATGACCCATTTAGAGTGTTTATGTTTCAATCAGTCTATGTGGTATACTTGTGACTTCACAAATTCACAGAAATCCTGAAGGCTCATTTGAAGGTGCAGTTTCTGAAAATGATCTGTGTGCATTTCTCCGTGGACTGAGTGTTTCGACACTTTCCCAGTGTTTGTATAGCACATGTACCTGCTGTATTTTTAAAAGGATAGGGAAATCTAACTTATGATAATATGGGACCTTTAATAACGGGTTGCTTTTCAGACTGACCACCTTTACCATGGACTTCTACGTCAAGTAAGCCGGTAAGTCACTGTCTTTTCATTCTTATGTGATTACTTGCTCTATCCTTGAAAAGCACCTGATCTTTTACAATCACCACCACCTACCTTCCTGGTTCAGCATGTTAGGAAAAGTAGGGGGAGCATCAGCTTCATTAAGTTTAATCCTATAGGCATTATGGATATCTGTAGCAATATTGATGGCAAACCATCCAATAGTTGTTGAAATACAGAGACAAAAACACAAGGAGTGCTTCACCGGATCACAAAACTAGCAAATGTTTGCATACTAACACACTAAACTAAGATGGTGAGCAAACAGTGTACCTGTTCAACAGCACCATGTTAGCATTCTGGTGCTAGCATTAGCTTGAACAACTGCTGTGTTCAGGCCTCACAGAGTGGCTGACATCGTTGTTGACTCTTTCGTTACTCTAGAAATTAAATTATACATTTGTGGTCCATTTTTAAGGGTTTATATCTTCAGTAGGAAGCAGCAGGCGTAAGGGAACCATAGAGAGGTCACGAAGTTGGAAAGACAGACAGACCAACACCTTGTTGGTTTTTGTCTCCTCGTGGGATAGGTTTACAATAATGAAAATAAAGATCGACATCAGCCTCATGCTAGAATAGCAGACAGGCTGGTTCCCCCCTGTTGGGCTGAACCTCCTGTAGGGTTGTTATATTTATTGTGCAACACTAGCCGTCCTGGAATATTACCAACTGACAGTTGTTTAACCTGCACAGGGTATTGTACCAGCTCTTTTATCACAGCTTGCCATGCTCTACTGTGGTATAATTATACTCTTCAAAAATGTAAGCCAACCAGTAGGACTAACTAGACCAGATCAGAAAAGTTCCTATTATATTCAGTATAAACAGAGTCTACATCAGTGCAGAATTTTCTCACGGTTTATAATGACACATAGGCCTCGGGTTTAACAGCAGTAAACCTACGATATCAGACCATAATGCCCAGGTGGTTTGTTTTTACTCAACAAAATCCTCCATTCAGGTTTGACAAGTGCATCACCACCTGTTACAACAAACTGACAAACAAATATTTTCCCCTTTATGTTGAGAAACTTTAGACAGGGTGTGCAGACTGCAAATAAACAAAACTGTATCGTGCATGCTACACTCAGTGGTCTTTGTAGCAAACACTTGTAGTATTATACTGATGCCGTAAGAAACACTACAATAGCTAAATAAATAACAGGGCAACACAAACCACTGTAAGCAGCACAGGTGATGTACTGTAAATGAAAACAGTAGGTTTGGACATGCTTCCTGTGATCATGGGTGGATTACAAAACAGGCCTACCAGGGCCAGGGGCTGAAGTTTCAAGGGGCCCCTGGCCTTCACTTGCAAAATGTCACTCAAATTAACATGTACCAACCATGACGAGACTCAAAATGACCACAAAAAAGACAAAATCACCAAAAAAAGACATAAATCACCTGAAGGTGACACAAAATTACCTCAGTAAAATATAAAATTACCTAAAGAGACCCAAACAACAACAAAAAGACACAAAGCAACCACAATGAGATGCAAAATGACTACGAAGCAGCGCAAAATAACAAAAAAAAGACATAAAATTACCTCAAGGAGACACAAAATTACCTCATTAAAATACAAAAACAACCTAGAGAGACCCAAACAACAACAAAAAGACACAAAACAACCACAACAGGACGCAAAATGACCACAAAGAGACATAAAACAACCACTAGGAGATGCAAAATGACTACAAAGCAGCACAAAATAACAAAAAAATAGACATAAAATTACCTAAAGGAGACACAAAATTACCACAAAAAGACACAAAACACCACAAAAAGATGCATAAAGAGATGCAAAACCACCACAAAGTCTATGTCGCTTGCTCCTACATAGGAGAGGTGGACGGCCCTTTGTACATTTGTGCCATATGGGGCCCATTGTCCCATAATCCACCCATGCTTGTGACAAATAAAACCATGTCCTAACTGCATTATTATGCTTCAAAACTGGTACATCAAGTCCACACATCTAGTTAAGAATAAGATTGTCCTCATCAATTTGTGTTGATGATAAATATCCACAGTTCGGGCCTCTTCATATTAACACAACGCAGACAACACTGGAGTCCAGTGCTTACATAAAGAGAGCAGAAACATCTGAAACAAGTGCCAGCATTAGTGCTGAGGAGAGAAGGTATGTTGCGTCACCACTGTATCTGTGGCTTGCAGCTAGTGAAAACAAGCTCATGGCTGCTAGGACTCTGAGCTATGAAGCGCATGTGGCTTATCTACAGCTGTATTTCAGCAAGTGGTCTATTTCTGTTTCCCATATGAGGGTGTGTTGTCTTTTGAAGCAACAATAGAAATGCTTAGTGAAGAGTACAATTCATTCCTGTGTGTTTAAGACAAATAAGTATGTACATTGTTGTGGAGACAGTGAAGGGCTGGAGCACATAAATGCACATGGTAATTTTCTTCAAGTTGATCCTGTTGCACCTAGTTTGAGCCGAGCCTGTGAAAGTCGCGGTGAGTGTTTGGTGTGACATCTCACAGATGAAGATGTCCAGATACTAACCGTGTAGAGTTAAGGTTTGTTAGCTCTCTCATTCCTCTCTCACTCCTTTTAATAGATTTCTTTTTTCTCATAAAATGTGTATTTGAATGTTTTTCTAGCCCCTGCTATAAACAACACACTCCATTTTCTGACCACACACGACCTTTGTCTTATATCTGTGTGTTTCTATTAAACTTCTGTGAATTAAATCTTTTGTGCCACTGTCATTGCTCACTATGACTAAACCTTTATTATTCTCTGGACCTGCTGCAGCGTGCAATGAAATACACAGTCGTGGCAGCTTTTTATTATTTCCTGTGTGGCCATGTGGACGGTTGATTAGTTAGGATGTACGACAGTCGTCAACAGCCACCCATCATAAAGGTTTATTGTCTGCGACATCCCAAATTCTGCTTGCCAATTCCACTATTTCACCAGCCGTGGATACAAAAGGTTTCAATTGTACTCATGGCCGCACTTGACCTTTGGCAGCATGACTCATTTATTTCTTTTTTGTGTGATGGGATACACGGTATTGCAAAAATCACAAACTTAAGAAACATGACCAGAAAAAAAAATATAATTTGGCAATTTTTTTTCTTACAATTTAAATATGAAATTAAAAAATAAATCAAATTTGCAGTTATTGCTAAATGATTGTGTGTGTGTGTGTGTGTGTGTGTGTGTGTGTGTGTGTGTGTGTGTGTGTGTGTGTGTGTGTGAGGAGTCAGTACTTTGCCTGATGCCCTGCAGTTGTTTTTCCTCCTTTCCTGCAGTTTCTCAGGTGAGTCCCGCCTCCCTCCCCGCATCCGATTGGCCCACAGGACTCATCCCCTACTGTCATTGGCTGTGCCGCGCAGTGACTGTCACCTCCAGGTAGCAGGTCCATACTTGAGCTCAGGTAAAGCTACCTGTGCGGCAGAACAGAGGGGAGGGCTGAGGAATTACCACGTAGTTTTCAGCTTTAGTAAGGCGCATTTCACAGTAATAACTCTGTATGCACTTATAGAAATAAATCTCCCTTCTGAATTTTGGTTTTAAGAATTCATTTAAATGGCAGCGAGGGTAGGACAGGCCATGAATCCGCCGCATACGACAGAAGAAAGGGCGGTTTTCACGCAGCTGAAGCCGGTGAGGATGCCGGGGGCGGACAGCGCAGAGGAGGTGGCCGTGTTTGAGGACGTCAAACCCGGGGTGAGAGTCTCCGCCGACCCGCTGAGGACGGCCGGACCCCCCGGTTCACCGGGAGCCCGGCCTCTCCGGGTATTTTAACCACTTTTCTTCATCTCTTACCTTCACTTTCATGTTTTAACAGACAGCATGACTGCAGGTGCTGCTTCAGTCATAATAAAAGGGCGTTTTGGGTATACACAAAGCCGCTAATAAGCAGTGAATAATCGCAGAGCTGCATGTTTTGCAGGAGGCAGCTCACCTGTGCAGGTTAAAGTCCTTCACAGACACCTGACATGTTAGAAAACGCTGGTAAAGTTCACCTGGAAGCTATTTGGAGCAAAGTGACAGCTCTGCAACACAAATTATTCAAATCTAACTTTATTTGTGCTTCTGAAATGCAAGGTAGATTGGTTTTAGTGGATTTAGTTTGTTGCTATTTTGTTTTTAAGATTTTTATACAGATACAGACACTTCCATTAATTGTATTTGTGCTAAATATATTGTGTAGTTACTTTCTCTTAAATAATTTCCATCACTGTTAGCATATTTACAGGAAAGCAACAAAATGTGTATTGTAGTTTTTAATTGTTGGGGTTTATTTGCCAACAAACAAGCAATATATATGTATACCTGCTGTGCCGTGCTGATATGAATGTGTTGTTAAATTAATACTTACACTTATTTTTATTATGCGAGGCTACACACACTATGTTTAATCAGAGAGGAGCTGAGGACACACTGTTTGTTTTACTCGAATGATAATGACTGACCCTGCCTGCAGAAGCAATTCAGTCATGGGATTTGATCACATGATGGAGAGAAGCAGGTTGAATTTTAGACAAGTCTGCAATATGGCCCTCTCTCCATCCATCCATCAGTCCATCCATCCATCAAGGCATTCCTCCGTAGATCTGTCTGTCCAAGATAATCAGCAAATAGTTGTCACTCTGATGCCAGATATGTGCTTGAACATCTCAGGAAGTGTCACGTTTTGGCGGAGGATTGTGTCCCTAATTAATCGCAGAAAATTAGTGATACAAAAGGACAAACAGCCATCCACCACCTTCTTTGTCAAACACGAACAACAGCGGAGACATGACAGCTGCATTAAAGTTATATGTCTGCGAAATGTACGTCAGCCCTGCACGGTCACAACAGAGTGCAAACAGAAACCAGAAGCCTTTGTACAGTGATGAGTTTGGCCCTCTGCCAGGTGTTTGGTAAACAGGCGACAGACCCTGAGACCTGAGGCTAAAAACTGCTCTGCTCCTCTGTGGATCCCACATGGCCAGCAGCGCTGAGCCCCCAGTGGATTGGATGGGTTAAAGATGTTTGTTCGGGCTTTCATTTTGGTTTTTCTATTCCGATGCATGCATTTTCGTGTGTTCCTCACAAGGCGTCATGCGTTGAGTAGGCCGGGATCACGCTGTTGATTTTTATGCAAACATGGAAGGAAAGCGGTCACGTGCTGGAGCTGTTTTTGAACTGACTTTATTGGCACTGTCAGGTGGACAGGTGCGATTGTAGAAGCTAACCAATGTTATGTCTTGTATTTCTTTGGATAAATTCACATTATGACATATAATTACATTGAATAGGATGAATATTTATGCTGTTTTAGTTTCAGTTCAAGACAAAACATTTTGTAAGTGCTCAATTATCAAATCAGCAGTTGGTCTCTTAGTACTTCTGTATACAGGTTTTCATCCCGTGTCTTCTGCGTGATGTAAAAAACACTGTGTACCTTCTCTGCCTCGCTTGCAGCAGATAAATGTAGGTCAGAATGACATCGTAAACAGAAGTATTTTATAGCCTAAATGAACTGGTTTGTATGCTTGTTGGATTGCATGAATCAACCGCAATGTAATGCAGCCAGAAACACTTGAGCATGAGCACAACTGCACATAAAGTTGTTAATCATTGATTTGAGCATCATAAGACGAGATGTCTTGTTTGCAGGAGGATCCTCTAATAGTCAGACCTGTTGCTTCAAAAGACACCTTACAAGTTTATATTTTTAACATGAAAACATGTCATACATCCTCTCTACAACAACATGGGTTATGTCACTTTTGTTGTTTGCTCTGAAGTTTTGCTCAAAACAAAATGGCCAACATTCAACTGCTTTTTCTCACCTTTCTCATCGCTGTAACACGCTGTGCTTGATCTTATGCAAAACATGACTTTGTCAGGAACAAAGAAGTCAGGTTAAGTAAAATAGTTGCCCCCGCAGGCAAATGAAAGCAGCCGCAGTGAGAGGGTTTACCTTATGTGCTCTTGAGTCGCTGCAAACGCGAGTGAAGACGGTTTATTAAAGGCATTCCTCACAGATCTGAGGTTGCTCTCTTTCATTTTCTCTTACCCCCCATTCATCCCCTCTCTTCTCCTGTCTCAGACACAGAGTGTCCGACTCAAACAAAGCACAACAGAGAGTTCTGGGTTTAAAAAAAAAAAAGTGTCTGTTTCTTGTCTTTACGTTCTCTTTTTTAACCCTCTGAGACATGTCTTTGTGTCATTGTGTTGCTGTTTTAAAACGCGCTTAACTAAGCCGGTGTCGTGACAGCAGTATGTTGCCCGACCTGTCTGAGCAGGGCCCGCATCTCCATAGGCCGCCTTGAGGCAATGGGGAGGATGATTAAGGGCCGACCTCATGAGAAAGTCACAGCAGCAGTGAAAGGCTCATGAGGCTCCCGTCACATGCAGGTCTTTGGTTCGCTCAAGTGTTGTTGTCTTCACGGTTCTTATCGGGGAAGGAAAATATTTTACTACAGAGAATTTGTCAAAAACCTGTCTGTTAATGAACTCACTGATCTTTAGGTCTTGAGCTCTTCCATAAAAGCAGAGTGGTTTTCTTTTAAACCTGCATCTATTGATCTTTTGGCCTCTTGGGTGCAGGGCAACAAGCTGTAAAGTCATCTTATAAAGTCCCTTTTTCAAAGGTCTATGAACATAGCACAGGCAGAACACTTCAGAGCTTTGTTTTCTTCCTCAGCAGTTTGTTGAGTTTGAGTTGCGAGTTTTGTGCTTGGATAGATCAGGGCTGATCAAATCAAATTTCATTAGAGGAGCAGCTCCTGCAGAGTGAAAGCAAAATTTTTAGAGCCAGCCCTGGACCATGAGGTGCACCGTTTTCATGGGAACGCAGCCGTTTTCCTCTGAAGTAGGTTGGCAAAATGATGGACAACGCTAAAATGAAAGTTCTATTTCTATATGTATTAATGGCCAGTTATGTTTCACTTCCACTATGCGGAGTGTGGCGCTCTGAATAACCGAATGGTATATATATTAATGAACGGCCCAGCTCCAAAACTACAAAATCAACATGTGCCTGCTAATGCTGACATTGTGGTGCACCACCACAGATGTATGAATGTGTGGGGAACCATGCGGCTACATGTGGTCACTGGAAAGGAGGTTGATGAGAGCTGAGAAAGTGAACAGAACATTAAAGCAGCACGCTGCAAAAACCAAAACAATTGGCTGAAAGACGCTACAATTAACTTAAAACTGAGGGAAACTTCAGAGTCAGTTGATAATACTTTGTGTGTTCATCACTATGAGCAACCCCTTTTACATTACACATAGTCCTTTGACCCATTATGGATGTAAAGATATCAGTGCAGCTTTGAAACAAGATTTGCAGATGCTGCTCATGCAAAACTTCTCGAGAAACTTCCTTTTGTCGCTTGAGGTATTTGGACTTTTTTTTCCTTTTACAGTAGCCCAGTTAGGACATTTCTGGTCACAGGCCGTTGATCTGGAAAACTATTCTGCAACAAGTGTTTTCACTTTGTGTTTGTTATGTAGCGCAGCAAGCCAACCGTACAGCCCCTTTTTAATGAACACAGCAGGGGCATTAAACCATGCTGATACTAAATCTGCCTGCTGAGTTTGGAATGTAAAATTTAAAGAGGTCAACTTTGGGATCCAGTCTTTGTTATGCTTAGTCTGTGATGTTTCTGCAAATCACCTGACTGGATTTGATTGAATTGGATTTAATATCTTCATCAGTGGCCATACAATGGAGGGACATGTTGTTGTTTAGCATTGTACAGAACAGGGCTGTAGCTTTTATTTCCATTATCGAGCAATCTGTTAATCAGTCTTGCAATTATTTGTGTGAGTTATTTAGTCTATTGAATATCAGAAAACAGTGAAAAGGTCCAAAATTCAAGGATATCCAATGTCCTATGTTATAGAACAGTGACAAACTACAAGTCTGTCTCTTGAAGAAGTTAAACCACAGAAAATTTGACCTTTTTTCCCCCTTTTTGCAGCCAAAGTCTGAAGTCTGACCGCTCATCAAAACATTGTGGAAGCTGAATTTGTTTCAGTTTTGTGTCCATGTATTGGTGGTTTATCCCTCTACTTTCCTTTCAAACAGTACATGTTTCATTCTGGAATTAATCTGCTCATGTAACTCGGCAGTAATGGCAGAATAAGTAACTAATATGAAACCTATTTCCAAATTCTTTTGTCATTAAATCACCAATGGGTTTCCTGTTAGACTGAGCACAGACAGAGGCAGTTACAGAGTAACTTCATGGCGTGCAGTTCAATTGTGTGCTACCAGTCACGCCTAATGATTCCTGAAGATCAATACTCAGATATGGTTTAAACTTGGTTTTCAAGATGTTCTTTCCATCCTGGGATTGTGCTGGCACCTCACCTTGTTTGATTTCATGCTTCTGATGTCATTCTGAAACTCTTCCTCACGTTTTCCCATCATGTCAGCCCTCCATTAGTAACTTGTGGTACATTCGCTTGTTTTTTCTTGTCCTCGTTGCTGACGGACCTTTTTCATGCTGCTGAAGGCTGAAATGGTTTTGGTTTGACTAATGATTTGACTTCCAGGACAACACATGCAGCTGCTTTGCATCTGAGCATCTGCTGACAACGAGTCTCAGCTCGCAGAATCCCAACCTAATGGGTGATGTGAGCAAACATGATTAATTTGTTTTTTACATTCTTGAGTCAAACATTTGGGAAGACTTGAGCTTATTTTGGACTTTATGTCTTTACTTATCCAACATTGGATTTGAGGCAAAAGGAGAGTCCAAGCTTTTAATTTAGGGACTTGTGTTGGTCTCTCTTCCTGTTTGTGTAATTAACTTGATATCATGAAACAAAACAGACTATTGTTTTAATCTCTTCTGCAAATTCATCAATAGATAAAACAGTTAACACAAACGTACTCATTTTACCTTCAATTTTGTGGTGCAGATTGCCTCACATCCCTCCATGTGAATATCTCTGGTTGGAAAAAAAGGCTTTTGTGCACGTTGTTTTTTTGTTTTTAGCTTTTGCTGAGAGGTTTTATTGAGCTGTGGTGAACCTGCATCATATAGGCAACAACTGGCATAGCTGCAGACCCATGAATCAGTCTGATCCTCCCGCAGAGTGACAGTTCACCAGAAGACTGAAAAACCAAGCTTTAGGAGTTTTATCATTTGACTCATGCTGTTCTCTGTTCGGATTGTTTGGTCTGCTGATGTCATCCGTACCCATCATGCCCAGCCATGTGTCTGCGGGCGGCTTGTGTTGTCTGGTACAGACAGTCCTGTTCTGATGTTTCCTAATGCCTGTGGTCTACAAACTCATCCACTGAAGCTGCAAAATCTCTTAAATGACTACCACTGTTTACCGTTCAGTGTCTGGAAAAACAATGAGAATTGCTCTGGTGAATAAAAGCAAAAGGTGAAATCATTTTGTGGTGAGTGGAGGAATCTTTTAGTATCTTTAAACATGTCGTTACACACAGGATGTGGATGTACACGCACCGTACCATTGAACAAATGTCTTTATTCCCATTTCTTCACGCAGTTTGAACTCCGTAGAATGTAAACTGATGGTTTTATACATATATCTTTATGCACACCTCACCCCTTCCTGCGAGCTAAATCTGAGAAGGACCCTTTCTGTTTTTGTGGGACAATATAGAACAAAGGGTGACAAGAAATAAGAGACAGAAATAGGACGACACGTGAGAGAGGTTATTGTTTGGATGAAGCATCAACCTGAATATTAGGATGTTGCAACTCAGTTCCAAAGGATCTTTCCCCACAAAAAAATATGTTTACACAGTGATTCATTGTAATTTTTTGGTGTTTTAAGAGTTGCTGGTTCAAATACAGCCCACGGCAAATAACATAACCAAAACTAACATGCTCCATAAAGCAGTCAACACAACAAACACTGAACACCAGCAAAGTTTTCTGAGTAATTTATCCCCACTGTCAGCTAACTCAGGTATTTAAGAAAGTCAGATTCCTGTAAACTATAAAAACACCTATAAAACTATTCCGATACATCAATTATATACAGTACATGTACATATATGGAGATTAATATGTTGGGTTGCCATATTTATCTTAATTTATGGGCATTTGTGTGTAAATCATTTAAAATTCCATATTGTAGCATCATACATACAGTACACTTAATCCAAAATCCACTGACAAAGTGGATTTTGACCACCCAGCAGTTAACTCTTGTCCTCACTCATCACTGTCCTGTGAAGCCAAAGCAAGCCTCCGTATCTCTCCCTCCATCAGCAGGGCCATAAAACATCACCACAGTCTCAAAGGTTTTGTTTTTGCTCTGATGACCCTGTCATGATTTCTGCTCTGTTGACTCACAGCAAGCAGACTGGGGGCCCCGACGCCATCAGTTTTTTTTTGTTGTTTTTTTTTTATGGAGATCCAAAGGCGAACAGCCACCATTTCTCCACATTCCTATGAGCCATAAAAGCAAACCTGGTGTGCAGATGCAGCTAGTTATATAGCAGTTAGCAGGGGGACGGGTTTGATGAAGATAGCCGTATTTGTAGCTTGGAGGCTTTTGGGTCAGAGGAAGCAGAGCGAGGTCAAAGGGCTGCTGTGGTTGTTCGTTTTTTATTGTATTTTTCTTCGGCATGATGATGACTGCGTCAGTATGAAGCTGGCATATGTCAAAGATGAAAAAGGTTTTGGAAATTAGGATGGCTGTCCATTAAGACGGAGGAGTAAGTTTGAAAGGCACCCCAGTACAAATATGTTGCATTTGTATGTTTCATACACATCATATCAGTGTTTCTGAAGTGAAGCTGCAGACCACTGTAAACCAACAAACAACAATCCGGTTGTTTTCTAGCGAGGGTCATCTCTGCGTTTTCAGCCAAGATAGTGCCACTGATACTGGATGTTTTAAGCCAAAACATGGTCTTTCCCTAACTATAACATAGTGTTTTTTGTGACTAAACCTAACCACATGTTAACCACAGCATTGTTGAAATTTAAAGTTTCAACTTATCCGCTACCATGCCAACATTTATTCTGGCCATTGCTTTGTAAAAGGAGTGCAGGCAGATCATGACACCTCATTCTTCACTGAATCTCCCAACACAATTTCAGCATGATGGATATTTGTGACATTATTAAGTGATCAAGTGCACATATGTATAGATCATCCAGCCATTCACTCAGTGTCCTGATCGGTTAGAAAGCTGACATTGGTGAATGAGTGGCTTTGATGTTTTACGGCTTGGGCATGTGGACTTTGCGAGGATGCCTGTTGAACCTTTGTGAATACATTGCCTTAGTAATGGCATCGCTGTGAACATCATGTCTGCTTTTATTTATTTAAAATCCATCCTGTTGTGTGTGTGAATAAAGTGCAGACTTTTCAAAATCATATCAGCTGCACTCAACAATAATCTAACTTTGTCAGCAAAAGCAGACAAGATGTTCGCTGTGGTGGATTCCTGTCTCACGCTAGCTTCAAGTGTCTGCAGGCTGATTCTCATAATGAATGGAAACTAGTAGCTGCTGGGATTATGAGGGAGAAAACACTGCTATGATTGTCAAATAGATAGCTCTGTAATGTACATTCTCTTTGTAGTAAATATGGCTAAAGCATCGAGATCCTTTAAGGATGGATGACCATATTGGCTGGAAGTGTGGAAACTCCCACTCCATCCCATAAACCTGAACTGAACTGATAAGAGACTGTTATCAGGCAGAAGGATTCATAGCGGAGCAGTTGTACATGTTCTCTAATTATTAACTCAGTCTTGGCCTGAAGACATTCAACTCATTTACCACGTAAAATCATACAAAGACATTTTGAAATGTAGTTTATCAACTAGCTTTGAGGTCGCCGGGCCTCTTGTGTAATGTGTCGAGGATTGTTAACAATACTAACAAGGCTCTTTTAAGAACACTTGGAAGACGGTCGCCTCAGATAAACACAGACACGCCTGCTTTTTGAAAATGGCAGGGTTTTTGTTTAGCTGTTAGAATATTATATAAAAGTACGACACTTTGAATTTTACAGTATTGAGATAGTGGAGTCATATTGTTCTTTAAGGGCTGACCAAAGATTTTAGTTTCTCCCTCTGAGAAGGGAGGAAGAGGAGGCACTTCTTTTGGGCTCATTTTAAATGATTTATGATTTTTAAAGGTTGTCTCCTTTTTAGGTTTTTTTTTATTATTTTTTTTAATCCAGGGGAGGATTTACTTTAAAGTGTTAGACAGTCCACCTTTTTTGCACTTCTTTTATTTTGAGATAAGATACTAGTTTATCTCATAGCCATCCACAAATTGAGCTAAGCCAGGCTAACCTAAGCCTTCAGCATATCTTTGCACTGCATGCAGACACATAAATAAAGGCATTTTTGTTTTTTTTTTAGGTTTAAACATCAAAATAACTTCAGTATTTAAACTTTCGGTGCAAAATTGTACCTGGCTCTGTGTTACAGAAACTACATCAGCATCCTGCCTTGATCCCAACAGCCTTTCTCTAAAAGCTAAACAGGGAACTGCCAGTATTGGAAAAACGATGCAAGCAAATCAGGGAGCAGAGCTCGACAGCAAGAGGGATCAACAGCAGGCCAGCAGGGGAAGTGACCAAGGGCACCCAGGGGGTACAGCTGCCAGCAGCCCCCGCAGCACAGGGCCTGTTTGTGTCCCGGCCTGAGAGGCACACAGGAGCCCTCAGAGGGACGGAAACAGAGAGGCTGTATTTGTTGTCCTTTTTTTCCCCTCAGTAAATACCCAAGACTTTAATTTCACCCAGCGCTCAGATTGCACTGATGACAAGGCGGTGTGAGTTCACCAGCGACGAACGATGGGCATCTATTAGCCACCGTGAGCACCAATGATTAAACACACACACACACATGCGTTCTCAGACACTTACACAGAAACACATTTTTTCTGTTTGTACTGAGTTTTGAAAAAAAAAAAATGTGCAGCTTACCATTTGAAAAAGATGAGTTGCATTGTTTTAAACACTTTCAACTGATATTATATCTGTTTAAAACCAGCTGAATGTGCATTAATACTGAACTAAAGCTCTAAAAAGCCTGAAATTATGGAGTCAGTGATGAAAACACAAACATTTCAAGAGATTTATATGTGTGTGTAAATATATAGTATTTACACACACAAAGAATCGACCCCTCCAGCTGCCCAAAAAACAATAACCCTCTAAAGTTTGTGTATGAAAATATATCAGCAGATTATTAGGGGCTGTGGGGTGTGTGTTTGTGTGTTGATGGCGCTGGCACTTGAAGCAGCGTTGCACAATACGAGTGTTGAAACAGGTCTTCTCTGCTGCTTTGTGCCTCCTGTTCAGCTGCTTGGACATGACCTCGAGCACATCAGCACCTCGTTAGGTCATTTGTCCCAGTTCATTCGATCCAGTCCAGGACTGCACTGTACACTCTGGGTTATGGTTTCTGTAGGGCAGCGATACTAAACTTACATCCCATGGGCCAGATCCAGCCCACATAACGGTAACATGTGGCCTGCTGACCATTTTATTAATCACAATGAAAATAAATAGCTTCATAATGGGATTTTTTTGTACTTTGTATGTAAGTAAGGTGCCAGAATGCATAAAAAGGATCCCCCAAACCCTTCCTGTTTTTTTCATGGTTGTTTAAAAAATCAATCAGTGTATAAAAAAGTAAAGAGTAAGAATTATTTTGAACATGTGTTTGGTTACACAACTGAGAGAAATGAGAACTGTCGTTGCATCTGTGCAGCAGCGAAATGTTCAGCATGTTTCTGTGAATTCAGAAATGTGCAGATTTCCCATCAGGTGTGTGTGAGCTGTTTCCTGGTCAACCTTTGAATCCATTCTGTTGTCCTCATCGGGTTAGCTGCCCTCATTCTTGCATCATATCAGTTTCATAATTAGCTGCTCAGTCATTTTCTCTCTCTTTCTCTCGTGGTGTTTTGTTCTCTTTCACTTCCTTCGGTTTTGTTTTGCTCTCTTTCCTCCCTCCCTTAATCCTTTCTTCAGAATCGTGTATCTGTTGTCACTGCGATGATCAGATTTGTCTGGCAGGTCTATTTTTACCTGACTGTGTTTAAGTTTCGCCACATCTTTCTCATGCCTTCAGCCTTTGTTTTGGTTTGGCTGATTGCTTTGTTTCTCATCATATTCTTCACACATCGAACCACTTCCACTGGCCACACCCATGGAGGGAACTCTCTGTTTGTGTGCCCGTGTGTAGTTGATTGTGTGTCGGTAAATTGGCGTGCATCTGCGCATGCATGCCTTCATTTGTGTAGGTTTGTGCTCGCAGACATACATTTGCTTTTTTGCATTTGTGTGGCATGTTCCTCGGTGTGTGTGTGTGTGTGTGTGTGTGTGTGTGTGTGTGTGTGTGTGTGTGTGTGTGTGGTCTCTGCAGCACAGATTCTTTACGAAACGGATTGTGCACCTCTAAAAGAGTGAGTCTCTGCTTCGTAGACTCTGAATGACACACACACACACACACACACACACACACACACACACACACTAGTTAATCAAGATTAAGATCAGATAATGCCCTCTGCTTAAACAGGGAGAAAAATACCTGCAATTTATTTTCTTAGACAATCCTCCACCTGTCTGGTCTTGTCGCTCTCTCTCTATTTCAACAAATCCGCAGTTTCTTCACCTTTATCATCTGTTACGCAAGTAGATCGGATCAGATTTGATTGACTGTTGCGTCGCCCTTTTAACATAAGAAAACAGCAACAGCTGTCATCAGGTTTTCATTCTTATATTGTTCAGTTTTGTTCGGTGTTTGAAAATACCTGACATCACTGTTTTCCCCACAAGATCTCACCTACTTCAAATCTGAGCACATATGAAAACATGAATGTACAGATGTTTTGTGAGAAGAAGGAAGGATTTCATCATTTAGAGTGAAAAGACGATTAATGAAATAGGTTTTATAGCTTTGCATGAAGTTGCACATTTAAGAGGTGTATTCTTGCTGCTACTGGCAATTTTAACTCACTTTGTGATTTGTGTGAGTTGGTTTATTTAATTTGACTGTTTTCTAGGGAACAGGCTCTCTGCATGTTATATGTCTGTGGTATCACCTCTCAGCGAAAGACAGTCTCTTCAGAAAAAAACACCACTCTTATGTTGGAAAAGATATGGAATGGACTGTGGTGGTGGTGGTGCATCTATTTCAGACATCTGTCTCAAATGTTAATGCATTTTCAGACAGGTAGCCAGCGACCAAATGTGGCTGTCAGGTGCACATGACTGCTAGTTTTACCAATATTTGCAGTTATCAATAGGTTTTACTGGGCTAATTTTGAGGTGGAGAGGAGTGGAGGAGGGTTCCTGGTTCAAACCAGCGTGGGTTTTCTCTGGGTACTCCAGCTTCTTCCCACAGTCCAAAGACATGCAGGTTAATTGGTGACTCTAAATTGTCCACAGGTGTGAATGTGAGTGTGAATGGTTGTCTGTCTCTACAGCCCCTTTTACACTGCCAGATTTTCGGCGAATGTCGGGCCATTTTGCCAGCAAGCTGCGAGCGTTTAGACACACAGAGCCGGATTGGCGAGTTGATCCGAGGTGCCCAATTTAGTGATGACGCCACATGTGCGAGCCACTGGTGGTGGATAAACAGGAAACAACTGATGGCAGGAATTAGCGAGCAGCTAGTAGCAAGAGGGAAACCTGCCAGACACTGTAAAGATGAGCAACTCCTTGTCCTCGCAACCGAAGAGGCCATTAACCGGCAGATATGACGGGAATGGTGCGGAACGGCCCGACTTGCAAGAGAATCACAGAGGGACTGACCAGCCGCGGCTTCCCTTCCACGTCACTGTTTACGTCACACGCTGAGCTACACGTTTTGTTACTTGCTCATGCCCCCCATTGCCCTGAAAAAGGTGTGGTCTGTATGAACAAAAGTAGGTAGATTTTGAGTTTATACTGCCAATGCTGAAAGAAGACTGATTGGGCTTTCCTGCAAATTTGCACAATTCCTATTTAAAAAGGGCTAATGTATCAGCCCTGTGATAGTCTGGTGACCTGTCCAGTTCTCTCCTTTTTCCCTTTTCTTTACCTGAAGTGCACTGCATCATACTGATCTTTGTATTTCTTGTGGCTTGATTGCGTCTTCCCATCTTTATCCCAGATGAAATGGAAATGTAAAACACATCACTTCCCTAAGAAACAACTGTTGTACAATGAGATCTTAAATCAGCAAAGTGAAAAGCTTTTAGTGTCTAGGTTTTGTTTTTAAATTAGCTGCAAGACCCACCTAATGATTAGCACATGAATAAAGCAACAACACCAATAAATATTCAGTATTTGCTTTTATGAATCTATGACAGTTTGCAGATTTTAATTCCAACCAAACAGTTACTTATCACTGATTAATTCGTTTCCCAGCATGCAGCAGGTGCTAACTAGTGAAACATGTTGCAGCCCTGAAGGTAAAAGGAGTAACATACATCTGGATAGGTGGAATCCCTCTTTAGCTGTCGGTCTCTCATCCTGGTTTTGGCTGTTAGTCAGGGCAGTGAGCTCCACTAGGGAATAGGAATGTGAGTTTTGAAGGAGGGGAGGATGATGAAGGGATGAAGGAGGGGGTCTTGGTACCGACTTCTCTAAAACCTTTCTTTAATCCTAAAACAGCTTTCACTCTCTTAATTACTCTGCTGTCTCTCACCTCAATGCATATATATACAGTACTCACATCTGTATGTATTTTGGCTTCATTCTATTAACTGCGGATTGGGTGGAACTGAGCCATGTCACAGTCACCTTATCACCATCTGCAGCCCATTAATCTCACAAAATAATTACAGCAGTTAAACAAATACTCTGTCTATGTCGATGTTAAACAATATTGTGCCAAACAGTAGCTGATGCTGCTGTTGTGGATGTTTCCACAGTGTCCTATAGCTGATACTTTGGTTAAGTGCTTTAGTGGAAATTAAACCCCAAACCCTGGGAGTGACGATGCAGCATTTTAGAAGATGATAGAAGAAGTTGTTGTGTTTGCATGGCAGTGTGCTCAACTCTGACTGACACCAGGTTCATACTCTTACGTAAGGCTCAGTAAGACATTTGGGAAATCACTTAGTGAGGACCAGGCTCTACAAAATAACTAGTTAAACTTGTGGTAAATTGCAGTTTCATTACACATGTTTTACTCTCCCTCTCCTTTGTTTCTTTTCAGACTCGACTAGAGTTGGACAAATACCTCCCCCAGGTCAACAGTCCTCTCTTGAGCAACCTGATTGACACCGTTGACAAGAAATACAGACGAGACAGTGCTTCTGTTGTTGACGAGTACTTCTCTGAGGACAAAACTGGCACCCCTTACAGCCTCAACATCAACGTCATCCTTCCCAGCACCACTCACCTCCGCACGGGCCTCTACCGGGCCAACACCAAGACTCTCACGCCACAGCAGATCAAGATAGAGCCCGGGCTGGAAGTGCCCTGCTCCATCCCCAACACCACCACTCAGGCCCTGCCAGACTTCACCTCTGTGTTCACCATGCCGCCTGTAGTCAACAATGTTTTCATCAAACCAGACATGAGCTCTGGAGGAGTGGTGACTGCGCCCGTAGGGTCCCAGCAGCCGCAGCAGCAGCAGCAGCAGCCAAATTTGGACACAGAGCTTCACATCGGCCCCCCGGCCCCCCAGCCGCAGGTCTACCACATGCCCATCACCAGCGCTGCTGACCTCACCATGACTCTGACCCACACCAGCCCGTCTGCACACGCCTCCACGAGTGGCAGGACCATGCTGAACCTCGGCAATGTTGCGTTACCGACAAGCAACAGCAACTACATGATGGTAGAGCATCAGCTACCACAGCATCACGGTTACTACCAGGCCTCTCCGGCCAACTCATCCCAGCACACAGCACCCCACAGCCTGCCACCCTCACCCCCAAACTCTCAGCCAGGGAGCCCAGACGTTCAGGCGGAGCTGCTCAGCTTAGCGCCCCAACTTCCGCCTCCATACCAGCAGCGTCTGGGAGGGATAAAGCTGACAGGGTTGTCTCCGCATGCTTTGCTCATGACACACGGCCAGGGTGTCCTGACAGGTCCCAAATACAACAGGCGGAACAACCCAGAGCTGGAGAAGAGGAGGATCCACTTCTGCGACTACCCAGGTCTGTTTTATTTGCGTTTTACTGTTAAATTTGAACCATGTTTGTCTTAATTTTACAATGACTTTTAATAAAGTGAGGAAATAATTCTCCACTGGCGACAGGAAACATCTTTTCTTTGTCGTTTGTGTTCTTTGATTTTAGTGACAATGTCTTGAACTTAAACAGATTATTCTACAAGACAAAAAAAAGAAGACAGTGTCACGGAAATAATCTGACTGTTTGTTACCTCTCACAGGGTAACTACCAGTGCTGTCTGAAAAGCAAACTAAAACACATAATTCACTGTCATTATCGGGCTTTTTGGTGCAATTTCCTTCTTTCTGTTGACTTTTCTGGAGCTTTCCTGCTACATGACACATGCTGGTCATGCACTCTGCTTCTGTACTGTGCTCTACATCCAATATTGCAGTGAGCAGAACATATACCACTGATCACATGCAGAGCGTCTTTGGGATCATACAAACCAGCATGCCATCCAATATCTGCCCATACACACAAAGTAAACATTGAAGCGCCACTACCATACCTCCATTTTTAACACGACACACACACAATGAGAAGCTTAAGCCCTGCGTGGATTCCTGGGATTTATTAACCGTTTGCAACAAAAATAACTAATGAAAACAAAACAAGTTTCAACAAAACCACTCCAACAAGTTGGTTCAAATTGCTTTCTACCAATGTCACTGTTGTGTAAATAAACTCAAAGCAAAAGCACAAATGCAAATCTGTCAGTAATACACCACCTCTCCTTTACATGTCGCACAGATTCCAGGTTGCCGGCATATTTGATTACAAACTGCAAAAACATTGCTCTCAATTAGTCATTCTCAGCCTTCTTCTTTCAGACTTTGATTAATTGGGAGTGTATGAGACTAGTTGTTTGGAATGGTCCACTTGGTTTCCCTTACAAAAGATCCTGGTTGGCGAGTGCGTGTTTGTCTGCTGGTATGTCATTCTCACTGGGTCACAGGTGAAAAACAAAGTCAAGAAACGGCACATTTTCTCTATGGATAACAGCTTTATGGCCAAGGTAAACTTTGCACCAGGTGGGCACTTCTCCGCTGTCAGCCTGGCTCATGATCTTTGTCTTTGATTTCTTTACAGGCTGCACCAAAGTTTACACAAAGAGCTCTCATCTCAAGGCACACCAAAGGACGCACACAGGTAAGAAAACACTTCTCTGGGTTCAACTTGAAATAGATGCTGCATTGGTGTTTCATTGCCCTGACATATATTGCACATCACTGTCCACTATCAGAAATGAAAGCAGTCAATGCCAATCAGTTAAGGGAACTTTGCAGATTTTCAACCAGGTCTATGTCACGGTGTTGTGTTGTGTGTGCAGATGAATGGCGCCAAGCCTCCCCCTGTGCTGCCAGCACCGGGTTGCCCCCCATACTGTGAGCAAAAGCTGCTGGGTGACAGGAAATGTATCATCAATGACGCAGTTCACACTACCTAGTGCACTTTGCACACACTGCTGTGAAACAGACCTGGTCGAAAATCAGCAAAGTTTCCCTTTAATGCGAGCGTGACTTCAGCACTCAACGCAATGCTCCATTTACCAACAAAGAATAATCTGGCTGACTTCAGGTCTGCAGTTGCATCAGGTGGCTGGATTTTCTGATAAGATATTAAGTCACTAACCAATGGCTATCTGATTGAAAATAGTAAGAAATATAACTTTGTATTGTGTATTATGGAAGAAAATCAGCTTTCTCGGATCTCTTGCACCTAAATAATAGCATTAAATTTTAATTTCTGAGAATCAGGACTTGCACAAATTCACACCTGTGTGCTGCCCTCTGAAATCAAATTATTCACTCTTTTTGTCCAAATATCTGAACTAATTTTGGGATTCAAACCAGCGACCATCCAGTCACAATCTCACCACTGTAACCGTTTAGCTCAGAGTTGAGTTGGCTTCAGTTTATATATTTGTGTTTTGCTTATATTGTCACATCGCCAGTTTCGTTACACCCAGTAGAGGTGAAGAACACAATGAAAAGGAAGATTGACATAGAAGCATTAGCATTAGTTTTCTGAAGACTTTTTTTTTCTCCGCCATGTTTATACGTGCTCATACCTGTCGTCTGAGCTTCCCCAGAGAGAGAGAACAAAGGAGAGAGGGAGGAGGAAGGAAAGAGGAAAAAAAGAGGGAAGACATGCTGTTAAAACACCGCTGTTAAAAGGCCAAACCAGTTACTCCAGCTTTTCAGTCCCTTTTCAGAGGATGGAGGAGGAAGGTGGAGGGGGGTTTGCAGAATGGGGGAAGGCTGGTTTCGATGTGTTTCCCTTCTGTAAGATGAAACCTGCGGATTCCCAGCAGCCTCAGACCTAGATTTGAGAGATTTACTCATGCGATAAAATCTCCGCCAGTGTGAAAACAGTGACGAGAGAGAAAGAGCGAACACATGAATGAGCGTGCAAATAGAAACAGATCTCTCTGTGGTCATAAACAGATAAGATGAAACTTTATGGATCGCTGTGGGGAAGTTGGCTTGTTGCAGCAGGATACATCAGCGCATAAGACAAATAGATTGTAAAATATGCAGTGAGAATAGTAAACAGAACAATACAAGAAACTAGTAAGAGAGTAGAGACATTATTCAAGTACGCTGTTGACAATTTAGACACAAATGTAAACTGTATTAGAGAGAAATGTCATATATGGGCTGTATAACATGGTGAGATTGACACTCCCATCGTCACCATCTTACTGGCTAAGCTAACAAAGACAAACAAATACTGTAAGTTGTTATCAGTTTTTCTTTGACATTATTACCACTTTCACAATAGTTGAATCATCTGTGGTAAACTCATTTTGCACCCGGAAGAGGTTTTGTTATTAACATGACATCAAATAAATCAAACTGTGAAGCTCATCTGCTCCCCTTAGGCATGATTCAGAATTGCTGTGGTTCTTTTTGCATCTTGTTCTCGTTGCAGAACAGTTTTAAGGAGATCCAGTGGGCTATTAGTTAACAGTGTTTTTGGCTTTTTACCCCTCAAAACCAAGCTATGTCTCCCTGCATCACAGGGTGAATGACCAGTTCAAACAACGACAGGTTATTCCTTGTCAGATTGCTTTATTCCAATCTTTGTTCTTTCTTTCCTTATTCTGTTTCTTCCCTTCTTATCCCATCTGGCATACCCCTTTGGTGTATCCTGACTCTTGGTATGGGAACCACTGCACTTAAAATCTCCCCAATGTTGCAAACTTAGCAACTGTATTTCTAGATTCAGCAGGTTTTAAGACAACAATATGCAGCCAACTAAGTTCCCCTTAAAGAAAGCCACTGACAATCCTTGATGAATCGACAGTCCCTTCTGCATGTTGTGTTAATTGACCAAAAATCGCACCATATCGCACAGCAACATGTAGCAGACTGCACTTTGTCCACAGTTCGTGTGGAAAGGTAACGCCCCGGTATACTCATTCTGGTCACTCTGTGAATCTCTTTAACTGGCTTCACATGCGATCTGGCAAAACCAGGCTTGCCTAATCTTGTTTTGTATCAGTTGATGATGACTAATAAGTTGAGCATGTGATGAAATACTGGCCTGGCTGTTGTAAACCGCACTGGAATATTTTAGGCAAAATAAACAAAACCTGAACAAGTGTGTGGACGTTGCATAGATCAGGCCTCTTCTCTCGTTACTTTCTAATCCTGCACAAATATGGTGATCTGTAGGGCTGTCCCCTGAAAGTTTGGATATCCAAATCATCAGTCAGACGTTTTGGTCCCAAGATTTTGCTCCAGAGTGAGTGCTCATAACTTTTACAGTACTGTTTGGTACAAGCTGCTGCAAACACGATGCAAAGAGGGAGGAGGAGAGACTCTGCACCGTGAGGCTCTGACATAACTTTATCTCCTCTCTGCTTCGAAGTGGTGAATTTTTCGGCTCGCCGCAACTTGAAACACAGTCTCTGGCTTTTGTTTGATATTTAGTATGGTAGCAAAAATGTTGCACATTTCCGCTGTTGTTAGCACAGCAAGTTTGTCACAGGGATGGATGCTTTTTGGCTATTAATCCAATTTTAAATGTCTAATAGCTTAACAAAATAGTCTTTTTCTGCTCATTGAACTCATAGAATTTGGCAATCTGACACTTTACACTGCACCTAATTTTGGACTCCAAACTTTACTTTAAAAATCTAGTCCAGTCCCTTTTTGCATTAATTTGAAATTGTTTCAATATGTAGGGGTTTTTTTTCACTCCCTGACTTGTATACTCTATATTTATCAGAATCGATTAATGCAGCTCTGTGTTTGCTGACCTGAGTGGTAAAGCCTGTTCACACCTTCAACTCATACAGAATGCTGTGGCCAGTCTTCTGTTCACAGCAAATAGAAAAGATAACATAATCCACATTGTAGCCTCTTTGCAGTGGTTTCCAGTTGATTTTAAAACGTTTCTAATTGCTGGCTTCAAACATAATTATTAGTTATTATCATTATCATTAATATTATTATAATTATTATTATTATTATTCCTCACGTAGACTCTGTGTTTACACCCTTGTTTACATTTGATGACAGATTGTGATTGACAGACTTACTGATAAAATAAAACCATAGTGTCTCCATTCGTGTGACTAAGGGAGTTGAAGGCCAATACAGACACCAACAATTAAATTCAACAATTGATCGTTCCATAAAATATCAACAGAACAATACCCACCCCAATATCCCAAAGCCTAAGAAGTCTTTAAAAACAGTGAGTTTTGGCATTTAGCATCTCTAGATCGATTACTCAGTTGTTTCCACTCTAGCATGCAGTGCACCTGTGTGTCTGTTTGTGCATGACACAAGGAGCGTTTCTATATCTGCTGTCATTCTTTACAGTAATCTATACATTGCATCAGCAGTCTGTCATGTGCCGGCAACCAATCTTTGGTGTTGTGAAACATCAACCCTCATCGGTGTCTGTTTCAATTCGCTGGAAGTGAGATACGAATTCTTTTTTTTTTTTTTTTTTCAACCTTCAGGCGATAGTATCAGGAAGTTGTGTGGGTCTGAGAGTGTGAGTTACAGTGAGAGTATGTCAATATCAGTTGAATTTCTTCACCAGAAGTAACCTACTTTTCGAACACTTATACGCACTGATCACCATTATAAAGAGAAGTCGTCTTCTCACAAGGTTTTCCTGAAAAATAAAGTTGATGGCAGCTCAGGAGATTAACCAACACTGGAGGTGATTAGCTTCAGTTGTAGATGTTTATGTATCAAATTTGGAATTGGTCAGGGTGAGATGACACGGTGGTTCACGAGTTTACTGTCCCCTTGCAGCACAAACTATTTGAAAACCTTTCTGTGTGGAGTTTTTATGCTCATAAACAGGTTGCTGCAGTTTCCTCCCACATGTCAAACACAAGCATTTTAGATAAACTGTAAACTCGACTGGTGTAAAGGTCTTCATCTGCGTGTATCGTGTATCCTGCATCCCACACAGTGCATGCTGGGACAGGCTCATGGCTGATGCTCGGCCTGCATGAGACACAGGTTAAAATCTTGATGTAAAAGGACTGTTACACTGGACTCCTCCAAATCAACCTCATTAGCTCCAATTCTTCCAAGTGGTGGTGACGCAGTTGTTTCCTACAGGTGAATGTATCTTATACTTTGGTATTCCCGCTGTCATCAACACCAGGCCAGACCACAAACAGGCTGTCAATTTGAATCCCTGCTTCAGCTTCAGTGTTATCAATGGACAGAGCAGCCTTTGCCAACGTGCCTTTGATCGAAGTGTGAACCACCTGGGAGCTGTTGATGTGCATGTTGTTGGAGTGCATCACTATCTGCGGTCACTGACAGCCCAATCTGCCCCTCCCACCTGTACGAGCCAACATTGACCGTGGCCTCAGCAGCCATTTGAGCTCTGCACGCTGACTTTTGTAATTGTGTTAGTGCGTCTACGTGTGTGTGTGTGTGTGTGTGTGTGTGTGTGTGTGTATAGAGTAGAGTGCTATCAGCCTGATTAGGGAACCCTCCAGCCCTCTTCACAAACACTAACTGAGCTGATAAAGCTAAGAGGTCCACAAAGAGTTTATGGGCGTCCTGGAGAGCCTGAAAGTGTTTGCTCTTTGACTCAGTAAAACCAGGAAGAGATGGTTATAAAGTGTTATTATCATGCTCTGGTGTATTATACTACACTGTGGATAGTCATGTGGGGCATGAATGGTTTGAGGTAGAAGAAATAAGTTTGCATGTGGTTTGAAAGATCTACGCATTTTAATTTTCTTGTCAATACAGAATCTGCTTTTTTGGCCTTTAAGTAAAGGAATTTGACTCCAGTTCTGTTGCCCTCAATGTGCATACACAGAAATAGACATACACTTAAAACAAGGACAACAAAGCTGAACAAAGATAAAACTTAAATATTTAACTGCTATGTAAAGATATAAATATATAATTCTAAAAAGGAAAGTACAAAACACTGTAACAATAACAATGATTTCTGTAAACAGACAATAGTGCAGTGGTGCAAAGTGCAAAGGGTGCTGGAATAGATATGAACAGTGAGAATGGTCACACTGCAGCAATTCAGCTATTTACACCCATCCCAATGACATGTTATGAATCCCACTGCGGGCTGTGATTGGCTAGTACTCGTCATATTTACACGTCAAGGTCAGAGGCGGTTAGGATTAGCACAAAGATGTCACGGTTTGGGCCAGTACTAGACATTCTCAGATATTCTCTGAGATTAAACTGGTAGTTCAAGAAGAAAAAACCTCACAAATGTACCGCCAGAGTCAGGTTTATTAGACACAATCCAAGGAAGGAGTAACAGGTGATGGATGAATGGATGAAGCACAAGACTTTCACACAAGAGTTTGGGGTTAGAGTCCCTTGTGAGGCTATGTTGGCTCATGATTTTCAGTTTTCAGGATGTTTAAAGCTGCTGAATGCACACTATGGACATAAACTTTAGCAGAATAGAAAAATATAAATGTGGTGCCATTTTATGTTCTTGTTAACATCATATTTCAACGTTACTAGGACGCCCAGGAATATACAGCTGGGTGCAATCAGCATCTCACTTCATGTTATAAGGTTGTGTTACACACATGAGGTGGGTTGATATGACCGTATATACAGTGTGCTTGAAATTTGTATATGACTTTGATGATATGTTTAATGTTGGGAAAAAAACAACAATGGGTATTTAAACTATATAAATATATATTTTATAAGTATCATGGATGTTTAGTGTTAACATGGGTAGAAACATGCTGATATAACTACTGTTATTTCACTCTGATCTCACTTAAAAAAAAAATTTGGCATGAAGTGAAGTAATATTGTTTGTTCATTTTTTTCTACAAGTGAGGGGACACTTTTTTTAGTGTAATTTCTTTTATACAGACTTGATTTTAACCTCATGTTGGCTTCATTCTAAAGTCATAACTGTAGAGAACAGAATCAGCAGTAATCAGAGTACTTGCTAACTTTTAATGCAGCTGGTTCAGAGTGTCAGACAGAGCTGAAGTCCCCTATATAGAGTACATACAAATGTTCCTCACAAAGTACACAGCAGCACGTAACAAAAAGCTTTTCTTGTCCCTGAGTGATTGATGCACTGTTACACTGCTTGTACATTTCTGAGTGTGTGTGTTTTGCAGTGTTTGTGTGTGTGTGTTTGTCCATTATGGTTTATGACGTATTCGTACATGCACTCATTAGTGTGTTTGAAACAGAACGAGAGAGATAATAGTACGACCGTTTTAATCAGCCACCTGATCAAACAACCGCTGTCTGTTTTGTACGAATGCCTGTAAAGGCTTTTGAGTGCTGATGCCTTTTAGATTTAAAGGAGGACACAGAAATATATTGTGCAAGAAGCTGAGAGGAGAAACTGTGCATAGCTTAAAATCACTACAGAGTGAATAAGGGCAAGATCATTCAGCTGAAACATATACAGAAAGCTCAATTTAAGCCCCTACGAGTTTCAGTTTTTTGGAAAAGCTCATATTCAGCTATGTTTTCATGAGAACTGAAATAGAGACAGCTGAATTTCAGTCAGGATCTTGACTTTAACAGCCATACAAGTATTCTCCAGTCAGTTTTCTTGTCACTTTGCAGGTAATAAGTTAATCAACAGGTAAATCTCCTCCTTCAGATGAAAGGAAAATGAAAGCATGTACGGATGAATGAATGAATGAATGGATGGATGGATGGAGGGGTAGGTTTTCACCTGACATTTTGGCAGCTTGTTTAGGAATATATACCACTCAAGTGTGTTTGTTCTGCGCGTGTATGTGTCGTGTTTCACCGGCCTGTTTGCCAGCCCTCGGGGGATAATAGTCTCAGAGAGGCGGCTGTGCTTTTGACCCCGACAGCGCAGCTATAGAGCAAAACCAAACACACCTGCGGCTCGAGAGCCTCAGCCTTTTATATGGAGACATTTGTACTCCGCCTCTACACACACATCGAGAGCGGTTAACTCAAGAAACAGGATATCGTCCTGATAGGAGGCTGGAGTGCCTCAGAGTCTCTGATGTGGGGTTGAGGTGCTTGTTGTATTAAAGCGGCTTCTTAGGTTCAATCATGTGGGGATAAAGGAGATCCATGCTGCTGTAAATGTGTTTATAATCACTTTAAGATTTTGTTGGACTAATAAGGATGGGATATTTTAGAAACATGCCATATCAAGAGGCAGTTTTTTTCTTAAAACACTTTCTGTTATCCTTATTTCTTTGTTCTTCATATCACCTGACTCCCCTGTGCTCTTTGGACCCCCTCACTCTGCTAATGGCTGCCACTGAGTGATTGATGGTCAATAGAAGAAGCTATCTAATCAGCACTAACGAGGCCCACGCTGGTAATGAGTCCTTGATGGCCCCAACAGCCAAAGACAGTCAAACTCTCTCGACACTGGCTGATAAAACAGTTCCTCTGGGACTTTTCAGTCTAGGACGCAATTTAGAAATACATTTTGTGCCATTAAACCTCTGCAGGATAACCAACAACAAGAAAAAGTAATGTTCCGGCTCAGCAACCTGTAATGTTAATTTAAAAAGATGGAAGACGGTGAGGTAATAATCTAAGAGAGACATTAGTATTCATTTTAGTGATTGTTGGGGGAAAAAAAATCAATGATGAACACAAACAGGTTTCTTTGTATTAAAAAAAGTGTCTTAAAATTGATGTACAGCATTATCCAAGTGTCTTGTATCCATTCATAGGCTTAAAAAGAGCATTTTAGGTTTACAATTTGGCTGAACACTGAAGGAATTCCAAAATGGAGAGGTTTCAGCTGGTTGCAAGCTTTAATCCTCACCACTAGATGCCACTAAATCCCCCTAAATCTTACACACTGTTCCTTTAAGATGACATTTATTGAAAATGTCATAATAATTTAGGACATGAACTCTTCCTTTTGGCTCTGGAAATTATCAAACCACAGTTCAAGGACTTTGGCTTCAGTAGAGTTTTACTGTTTAGTTATCTCCTTTCAGTTTTGTTTGTGCTCCTGCCTCGCATTGATTCTCAGACATTAATTTCCACCTTGGCGATGAAACATGCATATTTTTTTTTTTTTCATGTTGTTTGCATACCAGCCTATTCAAAAGCTTTTGCTCTGTGTTGATGATTAGCTCACTGTTTGGCAATAGCACATTGTGGCACAGCAGAGAAATGTCAGTGTTTGGGTGGGGTAGGATAAGTGTTGTGTTAGATTGACTTGGCACGTTGTTCTTCGGTGCCTTGAATATCCGCCTTGCAGTTTCTGTCTTTTCATTCCTTTTTATCCAGAAGTACCTTATAATTATGAAACAATAGGGTATGCTTCGATCAGAAAAGCATTTCCTTACTCATAAACATTTGTTACAGCATTTTAAATTGTGGCGTTGTTTGCAAGCGTGAGATACAAACAAAAAAGTCACACACTCATCAAACAATGATCCATAGACTGACGACTGGTTTAGCTGCCAAAACTTGAAACAGTTACTGTTGGTGCGTCTTTGTCCGAGCAGTGTGGCTGCCAGAGCAGAACTTTGTATACTCATCTAGCCATGAGGATTTGTTGATTCGTGTCCTGTGTGTCTTCAGCACATCTGGACTTTACAGCATGTTTGCACATACAGGTAGTTTTTCAGTAATATCAGAGGAACCCCTCTCAGGCATATTGGCATTAATCCCAGTGTGTAATAAATTCAAATATTTCATAGTCAGATTCCTCCTTGTTGTGAAAAACGCAAATCGCCTTTATGATGACTACATAGTACAGTTTAGTCATTCGTAATTTAATTAACTCGAGCATGCAAACCTGTTTTATCATTTCTCTCATGGTGTTAGCTTGTTTCAGTTTTTGGGCCGAATCCAAAATCAGTCTCTGGGAAAGTGTGGGTAGATAAGCAGGGAAGCATAATTCATTTTCTTAAGAAAAAAAAATCTCACGTAACAAAATTATTGATTAAAGATATGAGAAAAGTTTCCATGGGAAAAAAATGCTCTGGTTTTTAATCAACAGGATAAAAAAAATCATTTTTCTGAATTAACGATATTATCTTCTTAATTTGGGAAAAAAAAAAAGCAGATTTTTTTTCTCTGTCATTATCTCATAATTCTGAGATTAGAATCTCATTAATTTAGAAAAAAAGCAGATTTTTCTCATTATGCCATAATTCTATGGTAATAATGTTAATTTAGGTAAAATTAATAGATTTTTTTTCTCATAATTCTGAGGTAATGTTGCGAATTTAGGAAGAAAAGAGTAGATGTTTTTTTCACGTAATCTCATTATCCGAGTTAATGATCTGTTCATTCTGAAAAAAAGAGGATACAGGTTTTTTTTATCTTCAAGTGAGTGCATTACGCTTTTGTAGATATGTGTGAGTCTCCCCTTTCCTTAGAACTACCAAGGTATCCTTGAGCAAGGCGCTTACTGCAGTGTGACTTTTCAGGGACCAGCAGCAGACACTGTATGTCTCAATGAATGAAAAAAAAAATTACATTTACAAGCAGACTTTATATACCGGTACATAATCTTGTTTTCTGATAAGATGCCCTGTATGTTTCTAATGCCTTCTTTCTGTCCTCCTCTCTCTGGCAGGTGAGAAGCCCTACCGCTGTACGTGGGACAACTGTGACTGGCGTTTCGCCCGATCAGATGAGCTCACCAGACACTACCGGAAACACACTGGAGCCAAACCCTTCAAGTGCATTGCCTGCAGCCGCTGCTTTTCACGCTCTGACCACCTGGCCCTGCACATGAAGCGCCACCAGAATTAACTCCGACATACCTGTATATATATATATAAACCATCCCAAACATCACACACAAATACAGCAGTTTCCAGACATGACAACCATCTGAACTTAAGCCCATTAAAGGAATCACGAAGAGATACAATCCCAAAATCATCCCTGTGCACCTGTGTTTATTCTGGCACTCAGTGCTATAAGTTGAGTGATCGTCAGCATATAGCAGTATCCAGAGCACACCCACATCAAACACATTTAGTTGGAAACCAGTGATGATCACATCTTTGTCGCTACACCTACTGGTTGGCCAGGGTTCCTGTTCAGTGTAGGGGTCTGAGGGAGATGGAGTTAGCTCTCTTTATGCTTCATGATCTCCTGGTGAAACTCCTCTGTGGCAGGTGAAAAGAGGCAGACTCCAGGTGTATTACAGGAGTCACATGGTGGTTTACACCTTCCACAGACCAACTGGGGGTGCGCTTAACAGTGGGAATTGGAATGAAAAAGGGAAAATGCGCAGAAAAGAGAATCCAAAGGCAGTTTTTTGATGAATTATGGACATTTCAGGCGAACTGGCCTTGTATGAGTTAGTTGTTCTGTTATCCAAACAGGGAAAGTAGCTCCCGGCAACAGAACTGTCACGGCAAGCTCTATGATATGCAGTATTTCTGAGATAATACTCGTCATCTGCTATCAGTCAACACAGTGTTTGCGGAAACACCAAGGCTAATGATCTACCAGGGACTCTGGGATGATTTTGGTGTCTGTTCTCATCACTGAACAGATGCAGTATGTTCATTTAAAACATACACTGGTCCGACTCATAAACACGCAGCCCATACACATTCGGTCGACATCATGGAACTGTGTTGTCAGGCTCCTCCGAAGTCTTTGGAACAACCTGGAAACACCTCCTTCTGCTGTAAACATGAACTATATGTTTTCCTACCAATCTGCTGCCACCTTCATCATCAGCATCATCACTGTCAACTTTTATAATTTTGAGGTATGAACTTTTTCACAGAGAGGGGGTGCTGTAGTCCCCTCAGTCCTGCCTTTGTAAATACTTGTTTATATCTGTGTGCATACATGTGTCTGAGAATTCAATGAATGTATTGCGATTTATACTTGACAACCTTTTTTTTTTTTTTTACATCAAATGTTAATATGAGTCATATTCCATGTTGAAACTTCCTCCGGATATGATCTCCCTTTAAGGGCCAGAAAAAAAGTAAACACACAATCAACAAACACAATCAGAGAACTCTCCACGGAAAAGTTAATAATCGCCCAGTTATGCTTGTTTCAGCACAGGTAATACCTGTCGAGCTCAGAGAGCAGAGCGATTTGCCAATGTTTGTATCCATGACACTGCCCGTTGCTGCGGCAACCAAGCTCCTCTGACGACAGTTTGCGGTTTGCTTGCAGTTTCTATTCAGTGCTGGTTTTTTCCCCCCCTTTTTTTTCTCTTCTGTATTTGTTCAACACTTCAACTTCAGAAAGAAAGAGATGGGTGGATAAACCTGTTATGTAATCATTCCTTAATGTTTTAATGTACAGAGCGGCTGGTAAATTACTCTCACAGCTCACAGTCAGTCCTGTTTCCTGGACCAAGGGCAGGTTGTTCACTTGTTTGCATGACATTAATTGTCAGTTGTGGCTCCGGCATTCTTTTGGGGTTTATAAAAAAAAGTCTCTTCTGCCAGCCCAGGATGCCCACGCATTTTTGTGCAGTGGTGTAGCTTGAACGCCTGCCAACGACAGGAATTACATTTAGGGAAAAAAATGTTGCACAGTACAAATGAAGAGTTCGAGAGTTAGTGTCACCATCGTTGTTCCTACCAATCTTCTGCCACCTTTTTCTCTTGTAGAGAGAATAAGATTAGAAGTTAGGATAAAAGAAACTAACATTTAGGGTTGGGTTCATGTTTGAACCAAAACCAGTTATGGTGCCTACCTATACCCAATGCCACCTTTTTTAAGTATTAAACTCTTTTTAATAAACTTTTAACTCTTTCTAAAGGCAGTAATAAAAATCTTTGAACAAGCAACAGTGAACAAGCGATTCTGCTTGTCTCTGCTGCCAAGCACCCCGAAGCCAGGAAGATGGCCATGAAGGTCTGCAGCTGGATTTAACATGAATTAGTACTTGGTAGTAGCGATGTAATTTGGTCAATACCCTTAAAAATACCTGGTTCAGAACCCAAACTCTGTAAATCTAAACCTGCCCTGTATGAGCTTACTGGTTATACTGGGTTACAGTGCAAACTTTTCCAGTTTGTTGGAGCTGAGAGTTGAGAAACTGTATTTGAGGCAGTGAAATACTTTATCTGCATGAATCATGATTTAATTGTCATTCATTCACTTTATCATTGATCATCCACATCTGATCTCACCTTTTCCTCACTGGTTCTAGCACTTTGCCTCGTCAGAATACCAGATACACATCAACGTAAAGTGATGCGTGTTAAGGAACAAAACTGAACTTTAGCAATGTCATGTTGAGAAATTTCAAGCAGCTCCAGTTGACTCACAGACGTGCTCAGTCATGTTTTTCAAGCCACCTTTCCACAAGGGGGAGCTGTTTGTTTAGCGCAAGAACAGTTCTATACCTGTACCCCCTGTGAATTTGTGTTTCCTAGCATAGCGAAGGAATGGCCTGCCTTATTCTTCCCTTTAATTGGCTTACCCTGACATTCTTACCATACCCAAACAGTTCCAACCCTTTTGCTGAGACTTAATCAATCCAACCAGTGAAGACAACGAGTATTAACCGATCACTGGCAGAGTGTGGCAAGTCATTCCTTCACTAACCTAGGACTCGCAGATTTGTGCCCTGCCTATTGAAAAGGAACGTAACAGCAGCAGCACGTCAGACCCTCTGATGTTGACATGTTGGTGTCGACCCCAACAGGCAAAGAAAGTAATAGCTCCTGCGATTGCTCCACCTGCAGGCAATGAATGTTAAAGGTGAATTTTATTTAGAGTACTGTTTGCATTGTGTTCAGTTACTATTCCAGGCATCCACGACCATAGTTCAAGGATGAAACTTTTCTTATTAGCAAAGTTAAAAATGTAGTAATTTTCTTACCGCAGCTATACCATATCACCATGTCTACATTTGTAGTATTAGACTGCTGCTGCTGTTTGTTTTGTTGCCTGTAGGTGGCGCAGGTTGGGCTGTAACTGAAACTAAAATTTCTGGCTCTGCCACTGTGTAGCTGGATGATACTGGTTTGGTTGTTTTCAGTAGTTGTCTTTGCCCTTTTAAAAACCACAGACTTTACGAGCAGATACTTAAACTTGGCATTAGCTAAAGTGTAACAGGTTGGTGAAGTCAAAACATTTAGACAGTCGCAGAAACATTTTTTTAAAAAAGTTTGGTTGATTTTATCGTCATTGCAACCTCACCCTGTTTGCTGAGGCTGCAGGCTCCATCCACCTGCACTCCATAAAAACAAGCGTGCCGCTTTGATTGACCCACGTGTGTCCAACATGTGTTCATTTATGGGAAACACATCCTGTTATTTCAACACTATGATTGTTTTATTTTTTTAAGAGTTTCTTCTCGAGGAAACAAGTTCTCCTGTCTCCCTCATGGAGGGAGCACTGACCACCCACTGTGTACATAACTGTAGTTTCAGCTTCAACAAAAGAATTTGTAAATATTTGTTTGCTTTTATTTCCTATTATAATATTAATATTTTTTTTTTCTTTTTTTAACTAATGGGATTTTAGATCGGTTGTATGTGAATGCTTGTTTAATTTTGTTTTGATACTAAATATATGTGTGTAAGAGAATTTATCAGTTTATGTGCAAATTGATAAGAACAACATATTTTTTTGTTTTCTGTTTGTGCAGATGCTGCAATGAAATAAAAAGATTCATAAAATAATTGTGGATCGGGTTGTTTTCTTGTTTCTTTGGTCACATTTTGTTCACATCAGCTTTCAATACTGTCTGAAAAAATACATGATGATGACAGAACATTTTTAAGGTCTCAAATGCTAGTTTCAAGTCGTCTTCAATACAGCATGATGACCATTCTGTAAATTTACAGTCCTGTTTAGAGTAAAGAAGACTATAAAGCAGGGTATGCTTTAGGGCATTGCTACCTTGTGACTGGCAAGTCACTACAGTGGCAATGTCCTCAGATTCTCAGTCAGATCCACTCCTTATTCCTCCACAGCTCCAACCTCTCATCCAAATGTGGTCACTTCTGGCTCCAAAACAAAAAAAAAAAACAAGATGGCAACGGCCAAAATGCTGAACTCCTATGGGTGACCTTTGGTGGCTACATTCACTTCTTTTACACAGTCTCTGGAAAGAATGGATGAAATGTTCAGTAGACATTAAAATGTCAGCAGCTGGACGAACTGACATCGAAAAACAGTCATTGTGAGACATTTGGTAATGGTGTAGAAATGTTTTTGTTTTGACGGTGTGAGTAAAACAAACCCAACACAAAAAATGCCTTTAAATGAACTTGTTCAAACCAAAGAAAACACAAAGTCAGTGTCAGTTGTATGGTGCAATTTTTGGCATTGCCTTTCTTGAGTTCAGTTGTTAATTTGCTCTTGTCTTCCAAAGATCTGATTTTCTTGTCAACATGTGATTTTTGAACAGCGCCGATAACATCCTATCTATGAGGAGATAATAGACTGGGTCAAACATTAAAAAGAAAATATTGACAGCTTTTGACAAAAACGTAGAGGAAACAAGAGTTAATCATTCCCCCGCATCGACTCCTCTGCTCCATTATGGTACAGCAGGTCGGAGATACCTGATTGTCTTCGCGTGACGTGGCAGGTGAAAGGTAACCCTGCCAGCAGGCAGCTCTGCTGGGGCTGCGTGACAAAAAAGAGCCGAGGGGAGAAAAAGTCAACAATTAAGCAAGAAGAATAAGTCGGAGTATAAAGATATAAAGGCAGAGAGGGTGGAGTCCACTGCTGTATTTTGCTGGCAGGGAAAGTAATCATTATGTTTGTGCCAAGATGTTGTCAGCACAGAGCCTCGGAGATTTACCTCATCATCTGAGACAACGCCCTTAATGTTAACACATATACTCTGCATGTGCATGCACGGGTGTTGGTTTCTGTTATCTATGTACAGTATATACATCATGAATCACCAAGAAATGTGTTTGATGTGAATTCCTGTCTACAGCGCAACTTGTGTATTCTTTTCTCTTGAAGACCGCAATTGTTCGTAATTCCATTCTGTCTTTTCCCCATACTGTTTCACAATCTTAACTCTGCTAAATCCAGCTATCGGTCCATCGTTATAAATGGGTTCCATGCTGTACTGCCAAGCATTGCTCAATCAGAACCTTATTTTCCATATCTAGCCAAGATTCTATGTTTCCAGACATAACAAGTACTTGATGAGCCTGTTTACGTTTGGTTTTAAAATGCTTTTTGGTTATCCCAACACATACAAAAATCAAATAATGTTTACTACTGCCATTCTTCCATCCACTAAGTACTTTGCTGCACTTTGAATACATTCATTCCTTTACTGCATTTTTATCCATACTAAATGTCCTGTGTCTTGTGTTTTATGCTCTTTGTTGGAATGCGTCACTTGAGTGACACAATTAATTTCATTGTATTCATATACAATGACAATAAAGGCTTCCTAGATTTACATCATGGATTGCTATTCATTCATGCATCTCAGCTGACCACTTGCCTTCACATTTCGGTACTGCCTACGTTGCTTCAGCTAGGAGGTCAAAGGACCCGTGCACAGTTTCTATATCCACAGTCTCGCCAGTCATGTTAGCAGATTTGTCGGCACAGGTGGAGATCTGCTATCACTGTCAGCAGAATCCAACACATCTTTCATGGGGCAAAATGGTGGATGATCACATAACACTTCATCCAACGCAGAATGGTTGAGTCATAGAGCTTTAGCACGCTGTCACCAGAACAACCACCACATCCTGCATTGATTTTGCATTTTCCTGTTACATGCTTGTCAGGGGAGCATCAGGACACACAAGCATTTATACAACAAAAGACATGATCAAACATGTCCCAGACCACCTCAGCAAAAGGTCTGAGTGATCAGATCACGATGCATCTTGATGATCCATTTGTGTTCGGATTGCCCAAGACACATTTTAAAACCAAGTGTAAACAGGTGTGACTGTGAAGACAATGTGTATAAAATAATGCAGAAGATGTCCGTCATATTTCCTCTTGATGTTATGTTGTGTTCACACCAAACGCGATACAAATGTTTCCCTCACTTTATTTATGCAAGTTTGAATGCTAGAATATTTTGTGTTTGCTTGCTACATACGCATGAATAACTTGTGTCATGAACTGCCACTAGTATGTCCTCGGCGTCCTCTGTTCCCGGAGGATCTCAATGCTGATTGACTATCGCGACACAAGTTGGTCACTGAAGTACTGGTTTTTCAACTGCACCGCTTCATTTGCGTATTTCACGTCATTCATATTTCACATGAATAAATTAAAACAATAATAAAACGTTGTATCATCAGCATTAAGGAGTGGACTGTCCACCACTTTGGTCCAGACTTTAATATCTCAACAACTGTTGGATGAATTGGCGAGAAATTGAGGTTTGACACATTCCAGGTAACCAGAGGATGAATCCTACTGATACTGGTGATCCTCTGGGTTTTTAATCTAACACAACCAGCATGACAAACTTCTATTTATCCAGTGAATCATCACAAAATCTTCTAGATGGATTTGCACAGAATTTAGTGCAGACAAGGTTTCCAGAAGAAACTATGAATGTCTGCACTAAATTCATCTTTCCAGAAGAATACTAAAGACTCTGGTGATTCTTTGACTTTTCCTCTAGCCTCACAGTAATGTTAAAATGTCTGTTTTTGGGTGAAATGTTTCATCAACATTAGGATGGATTGCCATGAAATTTTGTCACACGTTAAAAAAAAACTTTGATCAGTGATTTGAATATTTACAATATGTTGTGATGTTCACAGAAGTTAAAAGGCACTTAGGTTGGCACCAGCAGTGCTCCAGGCTGTTCCCTGCAGGTACCCAGATGACTCACCTGTTTATCTACAATCAGTTGCTTTTTCATTTGCTGTTCAGGTACATTTCTTTGGCCCCAGTCTCCTGAACGCTCACCTGAGGGCCTGATGAAGCTGGCTGCTCAACTTGCAGCTCATTCCACAGTCGCAGCAATAAAACTCCTGTTAAAACTTGTCCGACTATTCCTGCAGTACTGCCTGCAGTCCCCTCAGAGAAGTGAAATATCTCTCTGACGAACAGGCACAGAAGAATATGAGAGATTAAATAGCTGATACGAAGGGGGAAATAAACACCAAAAAAACACTTCAGTCATCCAGAGATGTTGTCTCTGTTGTCGTTTTGGAGCTGTTCGTATCCATTTTTTTAAGTCATGACTCTAGGGTTGTAAAATTTGGTTCTGTATCAATGATCCAGTTTACATCTGCTACCAACATGTGTTCCAGTGATCCAAACACAAGTCAACAGCCAACACATCTCACTGTTCACACCTGTGTCTATCATGCATTTCCAGCTGATCACTCGGGTTCAGATTTCATTCCTGCCTATGGCACATTCACTAGAAGGCCAAAGTGCTCCGAGCACAGTTATTACGTCTACACTCCTGCCAGCTGTTTGCTAGAATGTACACTTTGCAGTTGTGTCGATACAGCTGGCGATATCACTGTCAGCTGAATTCAGCATGAGTCCTTTCATGGGGCAAAAACAATGGACGGTCACACAAAACTTTGTCCAACTCGTTGTGAAGTGGGCAAGTTATAGAGCATTACATTTCGTATTGATGACGTAGTCCTTGTCGGTGATGCATCAGCATTTATGCTACAAAAGATATGTGGTCGAATGCATCCCAGACAACCTCTGCAAGGGGTCTGAGTGATCTGATCGCAATGCATCTGTCCACTTGTGATTGGATCACCCAAGACACATGTTTATACAACCCAGTCACCAGATTGTAATAACAACACACATACTGTAGTTAACACGTGGTTAGGTTTAAGCGCAAAAAACACTTTGTTATGGGAAGAAAAAGATCATGTTTTGGCAGCAAAATCTAACCTGGAAATACATCGTCTCTGAAAAAAAAAAACACTTTTCATGGCCCAGTCTGAAGTAAAAAAAAAAACAAAAAAAAACACAGCAAAGGGTTGCTAAAAAACATATTTGTTTGGTGCCTAAAAAGCTACTTGTAAAAAGTGATGGGTGGCTAAAACACAACCAGTTTTGCTGGTGTTTTTTTGGTCTCGATCAGTGCCTTGTAGTGGTCCACAGCTCAGCAGGTGTCTGGCCTCAGTGACACAAGTCAGCTCATATACTACATCACTTCAGAAACACTGATGTGATACAAATGAAACGTGCAAATATAACATTATATAATATTCATGGTTTGCAGAGATGTGCAATGCAAACATTTTCGTCTGGGGGACTGGGCTCATTAATACCAGGTGTAGACAGGGCCTAAGATTTAGTGATGCACGTACCTGCTCTCTCATTGAAATTAAAAGGGACCCGCTGACGGTGCATACAGTAGATGTTCCACTCATTCCAACAAATGATTGTCGCTGTTCAACATGTATATATGATCTCACTGAGATTCTATGCAAGTTTTAAGCAGATTTATAAAATTTGGGCCAAATACATTGTGAATCAGTGGCTGTTTTCATCAACTATCTTCCAACTATGTGAAAAAGAGACAAGAAGTTGAGCGCCAGTAATTTTAATACAGCATGGCCTTTCATTACAATAAATTGTAAAAAAAAGTTACTTATTTTTATTCCTTAATTTTTTAGTTTTCTGTTTTTTAGTCATCTTGTAACTGTGAGTGAAGTGTGACATGAATGCTTTGTCTGTAGTAAGACATACAGCAACATCAAGGTGTATTAAAATCTTCCATTAGCCTCTATTGCATCCTGTGTTCCAACCGTCAAAGCCCAGGTGTGAAAGCACTCACGGTCCACACAGGTGTTTTCACTTCTGTCACTTGATTAGGCCTCCTCTCTGGACTGTGAGTTTGTACATACCTTTCTAGGAGGCCGTTTACACACTGCTGGCTATTTTCATAAACGGACATTTCACCGTCTCTGTTTTTAAAAAATTCTTCATTTACACTTACCCGTGTGTATATACACAAGAGCATGCCAAACCTGTAGGTGGCAGTGTAACGAGAAGCTTAAGCCTTCCATGTATCCATTGTCGCCACAGCGACATAGGTCGCACTTTTGAAACAGGCGCAAGTTCCGGCACATACTGTGACGTCGACTGCCGTTTATCTCCGTTTATCTCAGTTTACATGCAAACGTGCAACCGGAGTTTTCCAAAATCCCCACTCTGCCCGGAGTTTTTAGAAAGACTCGTTTTCAGAGGAGAAATCTCCGTTTGTGTGTAAACGAAGGGCACAAACGAAGGAAGATGTCTCCGTTTATCAAAATCACTGTGTACGTGTAAACGGCCTCTAGATCAACATGTCCTCCACTGTCTTGTTAATGTTGTTGCACCTGTTAGGATGAGACAGCTTACTCCTTTACTAGCTTTTTTACCGGTACACTGGAGTTCAGTGACCTCATGTAACTCCTACAATAAGTCTACCATACTTTAACCTGAGCAGAGGCCTAATCATGAGTGAAACTACCTGCGTTGGTGTGCAAGAGCTTTAATTCATGAACCAAACATGATGGAAATTCAGTCAAACTGATGATCCTTCTGTTTTATCACATTTATGGTGACATGCACATGATCAGAATAAGCAGCTTGAGAAAGAAAATGGAATGAAAACAGAAAATGAACGACAGGCCTCTCTGCCTGTGAGAGCCTGGAGGCAGAGTCAAGGGTCGTTAGAGGGAATTCAGATCGCCTGGTCCAACTGCGACAACTCATATAACTCTGTGTCAGAGGCCGTTTACACGTACACGGTGATTTTGATAAACGGAGACATCTTCCTTCGTTTGTGCCCTTCGTTTACACACAAACGGAGATTTCTCCTCTGAAAACGAGTCTTTCTAAAAACTCTGGCCAGAGTGGAGATTTTGGAAAACTCCGGTTGCACGTTTGCATGTAAACTGAGATAAACGGAGATAAGTGTAAAGGAAGATCTTTTTGAAAACAGAGACGCTGAAATGTCCGTTTATGAAAATAGCCAGCAATGTGTAAACGGCCTCTCAGTCTCCTTTTGTCTCCCCTGGTGTTCACATGTTTGGTTTCAAGTTGTGTTTGGTGCTTTTGTATCATTTCAGCTTATTTTCCTTTATAATTTGCATGAGTCCTGAGGTGGAACTCGTGTGCTCTTCCATCATTTCAAAATATGTTTAAAACTTCTTTAAAACTCCTTTTCACATTCTGGTCTTTGTGATCTGTTGGAAAAGTTTTTGATTTTTGGTGTCACTTTATTCTAAGAGTTGTAACTCCACAATTATTTTCTAACCATTTGTGTTCAATTGGTGCACCCCACTTTCAGTAATTCGGATTTATTTCTAATGAAATCCAGACAGACTTCATCTCAGTAAACAGCAGGTTGTGTGTTTGTCTGCAGGAAAACACACAGGTCGACATATGCAGGGAATTAAGTCGCTAAAAACAATTATGATATGGAATTTATTGATCTAAGCGGAAGAACACACAGTATGTAACTTTATCTTCAGATCCAAATTTTGTAATATATTAAAGGTTTCTGAAAGTGTTTTCAGTTTATTACTCTGTGTGTGTGTGTGTGTGTGTGTGTGTGTGTGTGTGTGGTGTTTTTTAAACAAATGATTGTGACATCTCATGATGCAAAACTGACCGAATGCCTTTTTTTTACCAAATGAATGAATTGCATTTTCATGGGAGTACGGGGGGCAAGATGGTCGTCTTTGTTTGGGCACCCCAGAGTCCAGGATCGCCACTGCTGATTACAGAAAGACGGCTTGTGCATTGCCAAACTTGAACCAGGATGTGAGACTGAACAAAATATGCAGGAAGTGCAGTAATGAATGACATGTTTCAACAAAAGTCGGAGAACATCACTTGTCGTGTTTGGAATAAAAAAATCCCTCTGCAGGAAACCTTCATATTTTTCCTGCCTTTGAACACTTGCGCAGAGACAACATTAAAACTAACAGTACAAATAGAACTAGAAAAACAAGATCTCACCGCTGTCTCAGTCAAAGTGCATTCAAGGTAATGATCCTTTTGTCAACGTGGCTGGACCGGTATTGCTGTGTTTAGGCGTTGTTTTAACCGTTTACATCTAGGACAAAGTGTTGCAGACAAAAGCTGCCTGCACATGGTGCCATGCCCAGATGACATATGAGAGGATGGAAAAGGGAAACCAGCCAAAATAGCTGTCAAAACAACCCACAATGCCTGCAGACTGTGACCTGTCACTCAGACATGCAGGAATCAGCTGTATTGTTTGCATGGTTTGGCAAAGAGCTGCTCGGACAAGACCCACCAAACCCACAAAGTTTATATCTTTATTAAAATGTCAAAACAACTGGTCTATAGCGGTTATATTGCACAAATTCCATTCATGAAACAGTGTGTCCTCTGTCTTCTTAATCTGGGCGGACATTGTGCGATCTGAGCCCGTTTTTAGAAATGTTGCCAGTGCCCACTGTTCCAGTAAATCGATGGCAATGTACGGGCAAAGCTCAAGATTCATGTACTCACTCTCTTCAGGCCAATCGTTAAACCACGACAGTGCTCACACTGTACGTATAAAATAGACAATAAAGCAGTCTCTGCTGCTGTGACCTTTTCTGGCTACTGACAGTTGTCAAAGATTGGTTTGACCACTTCGGGGCTGCAGGCAGACAGAAATTTGTTTGCAAGCAGAGGTACAATTCACAATAATGTACAGACATAGGTCCCAAATAAGCTTTTAAGTTAAGCCCAGTTCACATTACATGATTTTCACCACGATTTTGGTGTCGCAGAGGATCTTGAGAGCCACCTTGGGTCGGAGGTGAGTCTGCAGATAGTCTGCCACGATGAGTCCTCGTGTGAATAAGCCTACGAGCAAGTCACCCCCTCATCTGCGACTGGGACTGGATATCTGGCATGCTAGAAAACTGGAGAAGTCTGACACGACTGACAAAGAGCATCAGCCAATGAGAGGCGGGATACGTCCCACGTCAGCACGCAGGAGGATGGAAGAAATGTGAGGAGGACAAGCCGCAGGGTTACCAGGTCTGCTTATTAGCCATGACTTTGGGCTTTTTTTGTAAAGTTGCTCACAAATATTGGTAGTTGGGTTGTGGTTTTTTGGGCTTGTTTCTAGAGTGGAGTTGCTTATTTGGGCTTGCTCTCTAAACGTCGCCTTTTTCTCTATATATCCGTCGCATATTTTGGGCTTGTTTCCAGAGCCCTGGTTGCTTGTTTCTCTTCCAAGATCTGGCAACACTGACGAGCCAGCAAGCAACAACAACAATGGCGGCGTCCACAGGATCATGGGTTGTGTTTGGACCCAGGCCCTGGAGGCAGATCTGATTCAACACTGGGAAGAATATCCATGCCTTTACGATGTGTCGTCTCCAAGTTTGGTGACGTCATTGCATTATCTGAGGCTCTGTTGGCGAGGGCTCGATGAAGAAATCTTGTGGTGTACATACACAGGTCGTCTCCCGCTGACAGAAACACACGTCGCCAGGTATGAACACTCAAAAGATTACGATAGTGTCCGCGAAGCAAAATCAGGGTGAAAATCGTGTAATGTGAACTAGCCATTAGTTAAGGCTGCAAACAGTTCATGGCAGGTTAGCAAGTTAGCAGCACCAACAAACTAGCTTGGTTTAGGCTATGACTGATGGTAAAATGGCAATGACCTTGAAAAATTGACTTGTGGCTCTTTTTCAACTGCGCGAGAGCGTGACGACTGCCAACCAAAGTTTCTAACATGTCAGAAAATCTTCCAGACATTCAACGGCAGGTTGGGAGCAGTTGAATGGGCTATGATCGGTCCTCGCTCCCCCGTATATACACATCATGGCAAACAATGCTCAACAAAGCTGAAATTTGTTCTGACTCTAAATTGCGTTGTGAGGCTCAAAAATCGGATCAGAAATGGGCTCAAACTGTACGGTGCTTAAGTTAATAGAATGGCATGACTTGTTTACTTGATGAGATTCCTGTGTTAAAGTAGTGAAATGCTGCATAAGAGGAGGGAAAAGGAGACTTAAACACTTGTCTGACTCACCGGATGTAGACTGTGCCTATAAGTCTGGCATTGGTTGCTTCTTTTGGCATTCTCCCTCCCCTCTGCATACTGTATGTCATTGTTTTCAAAATCCCCTTTGCTATGAGAAACAACAACAGCATCCAAGCTAACAACTAACAAACTGAAAATGGCAAGTTTTGATGAAGATTTTGCAGTGTGCAATAAAGGCATGCCTGCTTTGATCTTGCCTATTTGAATCCCTTTTGTTTGAGACCATGCTGCAAGGTGAGTGTGTTTGCTGATTCTGTGAGTTAATCTTTTCTATCTCCTCACTGCCTGGAGCTCGCATAAACAGAGCCTGGGTTTGTTGAAGGTGGCGGTGCTGTTTGGGCTGAGAAAGCCATGTGAGTTTATCTTCTCTATCTTCTTTAACTTTAGCTTATATTGGAGTTATGATATGTAGCATGTGAAATAGGGTATGGTGAATGTGCTAGGAAAGGTAGTTTCAGCACTGCTTCTACCTGGAGCTTGCATGTACGGAGCCTGGGTTTGGTTGAAGGTGGCAGTGCTGTTTGGGCTGAGAAAGCCATGTGTAAGTAAGGTAAAGGAGGTTGTTGGGTCGGTGCGGGGAGCAGTGAGACCTGGCATTAGGGGAGTGTCTCTGGGACGCCAGAGATCACTGTCTAGCCTCCTGGAGGTGTCGTGGGACCAACTAGACGAAACACTGGTGAAAGGAGGTTCCCACCCGATGACCCCAAAGATGTGTTAGTTATCACTGCTCACTGGTCTGTATAGTTGAGCCTTGCCATATTAGCTTATCATAGGACTTAGGAGGTTATTCACTGAGCGCTGATCCTTTCTCTAGAGCACAAACTTCTTGTGTTTATTTGAACTGTAGTTAATTGTCAGCTTATGAACGTACCTCGGAAAAGTCTGGACTACATTTCACATGACTATTATTTGTGATGTTGATCTGTTTTCTTACACACTCCTGTAGCAGAACAGTAATACTGTGATTCCAGACTTTTTCCAAGTGTGGATACAACCCTGCCGATAAAGGTCTGGCTACACGAGCCTAAGGTAAAACGGACATGAAACTCTTGTGCATCCTTGGCCTCTCTGCAGCTGTTGTGCTCGTGCATGCAGAGATTACCACATTAGTTCAAAGATATTACACTTGTGTTTAACTTTCAAGTGATACAGTACTAATTATCAGTACAGTAAAAAAAAACTGAACTCTTCTTCTCAGAGTGACGACTCAGTCAATTCTGAACACAAACATGATACTGATCTCATGATCTTGACTTATCTCCACATTTAATACTTATTAATGTCCTTAAATTTGCTTAAATATAGATAAAGTATTGAAGTAATCCAGTGATAGCTCTCTGTATATCCATAATATATATACAGCTAACAGAAAATTTGGCACAATTATCCCAAATATTAACACACACAGGCTAAATGATTTGGACTCAAGGTAGTTTCTGACACCAGAACTTCTAGGCTTGTTTCCCTTTTTTAAAATGTGTATATTTGTGTAGTTTATCCTAATGATAATTTTGGCGGTGAGTCCGCGGTTATCACTCAGTCACAGTGAGTGGGTTGTAGAGTTGTCATTAGTGATTGCACAAACACAGTTAAACCTAGATTCGGTTGCCGATAGCTGATACAACACACGTACTCACTATCTGTCTCCTGAAATCATGAGTCCTGCTTTTGAACTATACACAAACATTCAAACTTCAAATCAAGATGAAATGAGACACTGATCCTCTGTGTGGGAGGCGAAAACTTTCTCCACCAAACTCTCCGGACAGGTTTGGACAAAAAGAATCAGGCGGTTATGATGGCAGCAGGCCGGTTATGACTCATGACAGTGATGTGACACTATTGTGCACGCAGCCAAATCACAAAGCAGCAAAGTTTTGCTCTTTATTGCATTTATATGGTGTGTGTCTGTCTCCGTCTGCATCTGTGTGAATGCAGTGACTGACGCTGTGTGTGTTAATCATTGGCCTGATCATGACCGCAGGAGGCTAATAAACCCATTTAGAGTGAACAGCAAAGAGAGTTTAATTCAGAGCCAACACACACACACACACACACACACACACACACAAAGAAGTTTTTATGACTTAGTCGATGCACTTTTTTTCTGTTTTTTTTAAATTTATTAACCAAGTTTGATCTCAGTGTTCTCCTGTTTGAAATGCAAATGAAGGATCCTGTGTAAACTTTCTTTTTGTTACCATGCGGTCAGTAACTTTGAAAGAGTAATTTGCATTTTAAACAAGCCAGTTATTATCACCTGCAACACCTGTAACTTTACCTCATCTTCCTGAGTTGGATGTTCTCGGCTCTTAGTCCTCAGTGTTTGGATTCCTTCAGTTGTCCCGCCATTCCCTGTTGCAGTACTCCCTCTTGTGGACAAAGTGCACCCAACTTTCAGACTGCACAGGCTTTTCTGTCTTCCTGTCTCACATCTCCCATGTGGTCCATTGGAACAACCTTATGCCCAGAATTTGGTATCACCATGTTCGATTCCAGTGAATAATTTCCTGCAACAAACATGCTGTCTTCACTTAGAGACTATTCTTATTTGGGAGTACAGAGAACTGATGAAGAGCCCAATATAAGCAAAACCAAAGAGCTTGTGATGGACTACCAGAGAAGCACACAAGATCTTAACAATCAATACGGTTTCGAGGTGGACACCCAAGATTTGTGTCACAAATTCAGAATCTGACCAGTGTCTCAACTTCTGAGCTGTGACTTTTTTTTTTTACCAGGCTGGATTTCAATGTACCAATACTTTTGTTTAAATTGTATTAAAAATAGAATAAACAACACAGAGACACCAGGCATTAAATTGCACCAAAAACAGTTTTTATTCTATAAAAGAAGAAGGGAGGAAGGGGGAAATAATCACAACTGTACAGGGAGAAACTGACTTTTAAACACTATGAGTCACAGTATCAAAAAGCTCACGTTTTCCTCACTGATCTTTACACATTTGTTCTGTACAAATACAAAAAAAAAAAAAAAGAAAAAATATTATTAATAATTGTATTATTATAATGATAACTGCATTGCACTGAGTAAATATAGTACTGGCCCATAAGTTACTGCATTCAATAGAAAATACCTAAAATTTGTGATTTGCAGAGGAAAGTGATTCGAGGTGAGTCGAGGCACTCGCACACAGACGGACACAGTCAGTGACGTCACCCTTGGACGTGAACTCTCGTCACGTCAAGGTCTCAGTTGAGGATCTTTAAAATGTCTCACTGTCTGTTCACAGATGAACATTCCTGCTTTTATACATGAACAGAATATCAAGAAGAATACCAAGGGGGAAAACAAGCTCGCACAAACTGCAAAAAACCAACAGGAAGCAGGAAAAAACACGAACACATGCATCAGTCTCCCTGCAACAACTCCAACACCAGCGCCAAAGAAACAACAAAAAAATAAACTTTGTCTGGGTCATCGTCAACAGGCTCTGAGGTGTGATCACTGACCTCAGTGTGACACTGGAGGTCTCAGTGTGTGTTTGTCTCTCTGTAATATAATGTAATGGTCACCAGAGCTGATCAGTGTGCTTGTAATCATTTTCAGTTACATAATGACACATACATGTGCTACGTGGGGTAAATGTTCTTGGAAATAAAGGGGCGTGGGATCCATTTAATTTAATACAAATATTTTAAATATTATCGTCAAACTTTTCTCCAATTAATTTCACATAGGAAGAAATTTATTAGCATATTTTAATTATGGGAATTTCATTTCTGTAGGCAACTATGTGTTCTTTCCTGTGTCTTGTAACAGATTTTGTAAGTTTAACTAGTACGTTTCAACGTAATTAATCTTCTATGAGTCTGGAGAGTGAAACTAAAAATCAAATCCATGCTCATGTACCAAAACATTGATATTTTTTAGCCCCATCTGACCTGAAATTTTCTGAAACGTGTGTTTTCCAACCCAAACCGACTAAATCTTGCGTTTCCCTGTTCATGTTGATAATCTAAATGAGGTCCAGTGCATAAATGTCAAGCTCTGTTCTAATAATGATAATAATAAATGGATCCCTAATTAATAATTGTCAATGTTTTTTTTTCTCCTCATCAATGTTAAGGGAACCCCACAGTCTCACACACACTGACATGCTCACCAACATCACTATAAGAAAACAAGAAGGCTACTCTCCATGCAACAAGTGTGCACAACACAAGTGGGACCAATTCTTTTTTTTGTTGTTTGTTTTTAAGAAACTACGAAACAAATGTCTTATTAGATCTGAAAAGAAACAACACGTGATGAAACACATTTCATCAAACCAACAGAAGAAGAAGAAAGAAAAAAGATTTTTTCACATTATCTAGTCAGTGTTAAAAATAGAAATTCACCCGTTACATTTACTCTGCACTTTTTGATTATATACATTTATTTACATGGATTTACCTTAATTATTTGTCATTGTCCTTAATGTTTTTATCAACAGTTTACAAAAGAAAGAAAATTGCAATCAAATGCATATACTCTTCTAGAAAGATGTGCTTAGTAACTATGTTTGTTTTTTTTTAAGTTGAAGCGGGGGGGATGTTAGAAGAATCAGGAACATTGCTTTGCTCTGCACTGCAGAAAAGAACAAAACCGCTCCGAACAAGTGAGTGAATTTAGTTCAGAGTTAGAGTTAGTTCAGTTATTTTATTTTTTTTGCAGTGTACAGACCAAACAACAATTTGCCCTGTTCATGGCATGCAATCAGCTCACAGGAAGCCTGCACGTCCATCTCGGTTACCGTACTGTGAAAAGTCAGGCGTTAAATGTTTTGCTCTCGCTTACTAGCTTTTGAAATGACAACAACAACAGTAACTCCGAATGGCTAACTAGGACAGCGTTGCAAAAGCAAAATCTGTTTTTGCCTTTATGTTTGTAAAGGGACGCATCAGGACTGCGAAAAGTGTGTTCCACTGATCACACCCTCAGCCCCTTGATTAAGACATCGCCGTCTGTGTCACAGCTCTCGGTGTCTATTCTGAAAGTGATTCCAGAGGTGGCTGCGTCCGGTGATCGACAGCACAGGCTCCTGCGCATCCGGACCTCCCTTTTAAAGGTTCTCGTTACAAACCATGTGAGCTGCATATCAGCAGTACAACTACCAGCTATAGTGCTCGACTACTGAGTTCAGAACAGCGCTTAGAGCGAGGTCTGCGTTATGTTGCATAATCAAGTTCAGCCCAGAACAGGAGCTGAAAAACAGCCCACTTAAGACATGGACAGCGTGGGTTAGGGGGGCAGGGTTAGGGGTTCAATCCTGTTCCAACTGCCTATATCTGTGACATGATCAGATATAGAAAAATGTGCTGATCAGATTTCAGCACAGGGTCGATATTAGGGAAGGTTTAAGACAACAAAGTATTACGCTCTAGTTTTTTGAGGCATTAAATGAAGTTCTGAGAACCAAACTCAGTTGAAAGAGAACAAACCCCCACCCTGGTAGAAATGCTAGTGAGGAGAGCGCTAAGTTTCCCCGCGGTTTAAATCGCAGGCACTACGGACCCTGACAGCCCGACACAGTGCCTGGTGTCTCCCAGAACCACTGACAGACGGCGTGGCCACTGTGGCTTTCAGTGGCAGCCATGTTGGCTCCATGTCCTGCTGCTCCACGGATGTTTGACAGTCATGAAGTCAGTGAAAAATGGCATTTACGTTAAGAGTTTTAGCATTACGGCTATCAGTGGTTAAAAGGAGGCGTTCATGGTGTTTTTTGCTGTTTGGTTCCAAATCGTCAAAGTATTTGTCTTTGAAATGAGACAGTCACTGCTACAATTTCCCAATAATAGGACCATGATTTCCATCATCAGCTAGATGTTAATTATTTCCTTAAACTCCGTAAACTCTACGTGATTTCCCGCCTCTGTTATCTCTGAATCTGCTTGCTTGGGAATGCCCTTTTCATGTTTTGTGTCCCAAAAAAAGGCAGTCACGCAGATTTCCTGCTATAACTGTTGCTCATTATGTAAACTAGTGAGTAGAAGTCTGCAAGCTAAGGTTGCTAAGTATCACTACTTAGATACCTTTTCAAAACCAAGTGTTTAACACAATGTAATCTCTCTTAATTGTATGACCAAAACTGTAAAAAAAAACAGATCAGGTTTTCAACCCAAGGCTGCACAAATCAAACTATGAGGAAGAAAATCAACTGGCCCTGAACTGATGGCTGTTACGGCAGGTTAATATTTTTTAAATAAAGAAAAAATATCCTATTGTGTGTGCCTATGACTTTTTCTTCTTGCTGTGGTATTAAGTGGTATTGAGTGTCGCTGTCGTTGTATTGCAGTTTAAAATTCTGGTACTGTGACAGCAAAAGCTTCCAGGTTTCTCGAGTCTAGTTTAGATTTTGTCACCCAAATTAAAATGTTAATTTTAAAGGTCACTCACGTAGCACCTTTCAGCCTCTTGGTTTTCAAGCTAAGTAATGAAATGTCCTTCCCACAGAAAGTAACAAGAAAAACATGCCAATCCTGCAAAGATCAGGTGCTCACAGTGAGACTCAAAGTGGCCAAACGTCCTCTGTCAGTGGTTCTGGTTTCGCCCTTACAGATTGACTTCAGTTATTAAGGCTCAACGGGCAAGAGGTAAAAGAACAAGTGCCCGGAACACACACTCGTAAAAATCTTAAATTCTGATTATGTGTTTGTCTCAAAACATGCACACTCACCCACAGACACACACACACACACACACACACACACGAACAACACACGCAATAGAACACGCACTCAGAAAAAGCTCCCCGATTCCCTGCGCCAGAGTTTTACTTGTAATCTCAAACTACTTTTGTGTCTCCTCTGTCTTTTTCACAGCCTCAGAACACAACAAAAGGATCTGAATATTTTTTTGTTTTTTTAAAAAGGATGCCATTCTGTTAAGAGTGCCAAACATGGCAAAGAAAAGGGGGAGGGAAATAAAGACAGAACTGAAGGCCTTATCTCATAAAAACAACAGCAACAACGACGCAATAAAAAGCAAATACTGTTATCGAAGAACAATCAGGAAGGTGTGCGCGGGGGAGGGGGAGAACACGCAAATGACATTAATGTGATTGATACAATGAAAACAAATGAATCTTTATAAAGTTCACAGTCTTGTAGCTCCCTGTACCAGGGGAGGGGAGGGGGGGTAGGGGAGGGGGTGCGGGGTGATGCGGGTGTGAGGGGAGGGGAGTCGGGACTCAATAATCTACTTTTAGATCTCAGACAGATGTTTGCCAAAGAGGAAATACCTGTTTGACGTCACTTCAGCTGCTGTGAAAAAGCCTGTGACATGCGCATACACACACTCATACGCTGATATGCACAGGGATGGGAAGCCTTCACTTTCAAGACCCATTATTTTACACCCTTTTCCACACAGTCCCAGGAACTAAGAGCTTTGCGGATTTCTTGCATTTGAAATGTAAGATTTTGCAAAAATGTCCAATTACATATATGTTTGAGACAGAGTCACTGTGTTTATCGTAGTAGACTGTCGTCCCAGAGCAGGGACTTTCTTGGGCCAAGATTTTGAGCTGGAAATTGAACTTTAATACTTTTTTGTTACCAACCGAAATGTGTCCATAGCACCGACTGAGTATCAAACTTTTGTAGTCTTGTTAACCTATCCCTTGATCAGATATCTCCTGATTCAGCTCATCCATTTTGCCATCATTCCTCAAGTCACAATGGATAAATTGGATAGATAAGTTCTTGAGTTCTTAAAAAGGTTCCTGGAAATGCTGCTGTTGTTAGAAGGAGCGATTTGAGGCATGTTTTGGCTTTGCAGTCACATTACTTCCCAACTCTGGATATGTACAGAATGAATATTGTTCGGGCAGCTGAAGTGACATCCTGCTTAAGACTCCCCTTCTGGTTTGAAAGTGATACACACATGTCACTCCTCCTCTTCCTCCTCCTTTCCTGTGGATGGATGGATGCATGTGATGGATGGATGGATGAACGCCCCTGCTGCTGGGCGACCTTCAGTCCATCCCTCTCTGTCTGAGGAGGTGACGTCTCGCGTGACGGGTGGAGTTGGAGGATGGTAGGGAGGGGACTGTTTTTGGGGGGTGTTGGGTGGACGGTGATGATGATGTGTTGAAACACACACAGTAAAAAACCTCCACTGGGCGCACACACAAATGCACAGACACATCCCTCATTTTCCTGTGATTTCATGATGAAAAGGAGGAGGAGGAGGAGGAGGAGGAGGAAGGAAGGAGGAGGTACAGTGTCTTTTTTTATCTGCTGATTAAAATCCTGATGTGGGGGCAGCAGAGGCGAGGATGGAAACGGGGGGGGGGCACTGGTACAAGATGTGCTGTGAGGGTGTGAGGGACTTTGTCAAAGGGGGGTGGGGGAGGGAGGAAGGAGGTCAAGAGTTCACATCATGACATGGCGGCGGCGGTGCAGGGAGAGGTGGTCGGACCGGGAGAAGGAGCGGTCGCACTCGGTGCAGCGGAAAGGTTTGATTCCGGTGTGCTTGCGGAAGTGTCGGGTCAGCTCGTCGGAGCGGGCGAAGCGCCAGGTGCAGCCCTCCCAGGTACAGTGGTAGGGCTTCTCTCCTGGAGGAAGCAGGAGACAAGGAGAAGAGTTAGGGGAAAGGAAAAGAAGAGTACGGGGCCGTACACATGCCGTATTTTTTGCGCCTTCGAATCTATTTTTCAATGTAGATGTGTAGCTGGCATGCTCAAATGCCAGAGCCATGTGTAAGTGTTTCTGAGCACCTATATTTCAGGGCACAACGGCTGCGTCCTGGGACAAACAGAATTAAGCTTTTGGAATGCGGCAGGGCGCACCGCATGTCATGTGACAAGGAAAAACCAACCTCAGGAAACCGATATCTGTCCCTTCTTCTGTAAATACCAGTCTGTGATCTGATCTTGTCCCATGGACAATATTTTAGGGCTACACCTTTAAAAAGCAGCTCCTGGAACAAGATCAGCTCTGCACTCAGGAGCACCCAGTACCTGACCTCACGCTTTCCAAGCAGTTTAAGACGTGTGCAGCCCGTATCTCCACCTCGACACAATTTACCAAACACATCTTATATTATTATTTATTTTCAATAACTAAATTGACCTTCCATTCAAATGATTGCCGCAAAAAAAAATTCATTACACTTTTTGAATTTGGTCTTACCTGTGTGTATCCTCCTGTGGGCTTTAAGGTGGGAGCTCTTGGTGTAAACTTTTTTACAGCCTTCATAGTCACACATGTGGATCCGCCTCCTCTTGATGTCCGGCGAATCTGGATCGACAGGTTCTAAGTCCATAACTGACCTGAGAAAGGAAAAGAGGTCAGTGACGCTGATCACTGCTAAAGACGCCAAAAGGAATACTTCACCAAAAAAAAAAAGATAATTTGTTTATCAATTAATTACCCCGTGTTAGGTTGAATTTAACAAGGTGTACTTTCTGTCACAGCTCCTTTGAGAAATGATGTGTTTTTCTCATCAGGTTCAGGTTCATTTCAAAGTGATGTTGGGCCCACCAGGGGGCGTCAGAGAGTCACACAGCGTTCAACACTGCTGCACAACAGCTTCCACTTCAGACTTCCCGTCTTCCTCTCATTTATTCCTTCCTATCTTCCTACCCTTCCATTTTTTTTTCACCTCTCTTTCAACACAGAGAATCTGAACCAACTCCCTCCACTCACCCTCCTTCTGCCTCTCACCGTCTCCCATTAACTTTATATTCCGATGCCTATAAACAAGTTTTCTGTTCTGTGATAATCTGATTTATTTATATGTAGGTGATAATCATGATTTTAATAAAGTTGGTTTGAAAAAATAAATAAATAAATAAATAAATAAGCCTCAGTGTCTCTCCCCTAGCCATTGTACAGGGAGGTGTGACGGCAAACTGTATTACGAAATCATGTTTACACCAGTTCTGGGACAGCCCTGCCCAGCAACACACACAAACACACAAGCACACACACGCACACGCACACACACACACACACACACACACACACACGCAAGCGCGCACACACACACACAATTCTCCTCACAAATGACAATGCATATACTTACTTGTTCACTTTGATTCTATTACATATTTTCTGTCTGTGTGTCTGTGTGTGTGTGTGTGTGTGTCTGTGTCTGAGTCTCTCTCTCTCTCTCTCTCACTCACACACACACATACACACACATAAGATTACAGCACTAAGCTAACTGTCAACATCCACACCCTGAATTTCAGTTACAGTCGGGCGGCCTCGCCTACTGGGTGTGGCAGGAGCTCTGTCCTGATCTACTAATAATACTAATAAACACACTGGACATACACACACTCTCACACACAAACACACGTGCACACACACACACAGACAAGTTACTGTACGTGTAAGAGCATTCACTGGCACATTAACCTTCACTCTGCAGCCTTGAGCTTTATAAGTAACAACCTCTCAAATGTCCATAGTTTCCTTGAGGGGATCAAAATGTCTTCAGCTATGAAGTGTGTACTACACACACACACACACATGCACACACTTGTCTCCCTGTGATACAGCCAGGGCGTCTCCAGCTTGCTCTGCTGTACAGCGGGTTATATAAGGTTATATAAGTGTCCAGTCATGGCTGCGCTGCAGTAATGTAATTAGTCAGGAGGCTGCAGGGGAGGGAGGTGATCCACACAACAAGACCGCATTTCCCATAAACCCTGCTGCGCATTAGCGTCTCTCTAGCTGGCCCTGTCGACTCATATCGTGGACTTTACCCCGCGATGGCATCACGCGTGGTTTATGGCATTTATGTCCCGTCAACAGTTTTACAACATCTGATTTACAATGGAGCACTGCAGTAACACTGACTGTCCACGTCGTATCCAGTCCCAACTGTTGTGACATCAGCAACACTGTCCCCATAGTTCAACATTTTTTGGCAATACGAGAGATGAGAAAAACTAGATGAGAAATTTGATGCCAGTCTCATGTCTGTGCGTTACGTACAGAGCTGGAGTCAGCATGCAGTTAGCTTAGCTTTGCATAAAGACTGGAAACGGGGAAGCAGCTAGCCTGGCTCTGTCCAAAATATACCAACCAACATATCTACGGGAGTGAGGAAAGCAAATAAACGACAAACTGGTTATATGAGGTACAATCATTTCAAAGCCATTGAGCTCTTTAGCAGAAACCCTTCGTAACTGTTTGTGTTGTTGTTCACTAGCGCACTAGCGTAAATATCATTTGTTCTTTCAACATCAGGTTTTGTTGTTCATGTGCTAACTGGCTAACTAGCGTCTTGAATCCATCCTGTCAGTCTTAGTTAGCCTTACAGTAATTTTCTCTCCCACAGGCGCAGAACGAACATGCTGGTTGGCCGCTGGCTGTAGTCTTTGTGGTGTGTTCAAGTGCAACTTTAAACAACATTAAAGCTATTATTTAAGATGTTGTTATACCCGTGCAGGAACAGAAATGTAATAGTAGTTTAGGGTTTATAAGGGAGTTATGTGCCGAATCTATCTCTAAGCATATTATTATTATTACATATAAGTGAATTTTCCAGAATTCTGAACTCTTCCTTTGAGGTCTTACCATCATGTTGTTTGCATACCCTGCTTCATAATATAAAACATTAACATTGTTTTTAATGTTGTCTGCAGTCTTTTTCTGTTCTTTTAATAATGATCTACTGCTACTGTTTACGACATGTTACTGCCACCTGCTGCACAGGTGTAGAACTGCAGACAGCTGCCATCTTTTATTTGGTAGATATAGACTTCAAGATAGGCCTAAACAGCTGTTTGATTTAGCAGCACATCAAAAAATTGGCGTTCAGTCACAGGTAACGGTCAGGTAAAGCCTAGTTCACATTAGACGATGTTCACCCCGATTTTGTGTCGCGGAGACTATCATAATCTTTTGAGTGTTCATACCTGGCGACGCGCGTTTCTGTCAGCGGGAGTCTCGCCAACTGCATTATGACCTGTGTGTGCACACCACCGAGCCCCAGATAACAAGGTGACTTCACCAAACTATGCTTTTTTGATGACAACATTGTAAAGGCAAGGATATTCTTCCCAATGTTGAATCAGATCTGCCTCCAGGGCCTGGGTCCAAACACAACGTGCTCCCCGGTGATCCTGTGGACACGGCCATTGTTGTTGTTGCTGGCCGCGCTTGTCAGTGTTGCCAGATCTTGGGAGAGAAACAAGCAACCAGGGCTATGGAAACAAGCCCAAAAGAAGCGACTGGACCTGGCAACCCTGCGGCTTGTCCACATTTCTTCCGTCCTCCTGCATGCTGATGTGGGACGTAACCCGCTTCTCATTGGCTGATGCACTTTGTCAGTCGTGTCAGACTTCTCCAGTTTTCTAGCATGCCAGATATCCAGTCCCAGTCACAGACGAGGGGGCGACTTGCTCGTGGGCTTGTTCACACATGAGGACTCACTGTGTCAGACTATCTGCAGCTTCACTTCCGACTTAAGGTGGCTCTCAAGATCCTCTGCGACATCAAAATAGCGGTGAAAATCGTGTCATGTGAACTAGCCTTAACGGACTGTACAACTGACTATTTTGAGATAAAAAGTACAACCAGTGAAGGCAGCATGGAGACCAGGGTATACTGCCACTAGATCAGACTTAAGCGGCTGCCCTGGAAATTCACAAATCTTCAAATAAGAATTCAGAGTACTTTTTGTGTAAATCAGTGTCAGTCTACAACCCACTTTATATTTGCACTCCCATCCTCTGCAGTTGGACTGCATCATCTGCTCCACTGCACCACTAGTGGTGAAAAACTCAGTGTGCCTCTTCCCATTTCTTCAGGAACATGTCTCTTTCATGTCTCTATATTTAACTGTTGGACAGAAGTGTGCCCTAATATAGTATGTTTGTTGTGTCCATTTGTGGCCGGACTCACCCTGCGTCGAGGCTCTGGGCACTGAGAGAGGCCGATCCAGACTCTGTACCGCTCTCTGCATCGCTGTCACTCTGATACTCCACCGGAGACGTCGAACCTGGCTTAATACGAACTGCAGAGGGGACAGGATGGAGGGATAATGATAGGAGGGCGGACAGACAGAGAGTGAAACAGTGGTGTGAATGCAGAGAGAGAGGAAAATGGAAAATTAGACAGATGTGAGATGGCATGGAACGAGATTGAGAAAGGGTGATGAAGAGCATGAGAGGCCCAGAGAAAGAGTGAAATCAGTGAATGAAATTAGGAAATGGGAGAAGCAGAATTGAGAGAATAGAGGATGAGAGAGGGTGTGGAAACAGACAGAAGAAAGCAGCAGGGGGTTAATAACTTCTTTACAGAGATGCCTGGATTCCAGCAATTTAGCAAGACAAAGCCTTGCTCTAAGTGTGTGTGTGTGTGTGTGTGTGTGTGTGTGTGTGTGTGTGTGTGTGTGTGTGGTTAGGTGTGGTCTGCTAAACTGCAGAATTGATGGATCACATTTGAGTCCATACCCCATGCTGGAATTCTCTGCATGTCTCCTCGTTTCTACATCTTTCTCAGAAATCCTTGACATATTTTAGTGTTCATCACTTTCTCTTAACAGAAAAAGTCCTCCAAGTCCAACCAGCCTTTCTTTCTTTCTTCCCCCCCCCCCCCCCCCCCCATTATTTCAACAACCTTTTCGCAATGTCAAAGCAGGAGGAAGACAATGTGAACAGATGTTAATGAAAAATATTCTGCAGAACTCACAGACAGTGCTAATTAGCAATTAACCGAAAGACAAATCTCTCGAGGCTATCGGAAGCCTCTGCTGGTTGTCCTCGAGTTTGGCAAGCTGTTAGAAATACTAACTGGGTTTTCACTTAAGAAGATGGTCCTTTCAAACCATTCGTAATTGAAAATGTGTTGAATGATGGCTATTTTGAAATTTAAATTAATGTCCGCTTCAGAACGTGACCTGTTGTCTCTGGAAGGTCAGGTCCCTCAGTGTGAGACTACTCTAGATTAGAAGATCGCATAACGTGATATTCAAAGCTGCTCTAATCAATAGTTTTTAACAAACAATGGATATGAAGAGGTCACTTCCTGCTCTGGGTGGACGACAGTTTTATTCTACATCATATGATGCCGTCATGTACTGTTTGATATGCAGCGTTATATTGTGTCATTTCTCATTTACATTCATGACCCAGTCTTTCTTAAAGAAGCTGGGCTGGACCAATAAATATAACGTGAGTCTGAAACAGCATCTGAAAACATTATGGTGGTCATCTGGTAACAAAGGCTCTCGAATTACAGCTAAACAGTGCACTAAATATGTTTCAGAAGTCATTTTAGGTGAGAAATAGGCAGTACTGGAGCTGCAATTTTGGAAGGTTACTGCAGACGGCCCTATGGATTAAGGGATGATCTGCTTAGGTGCTCTTTGGGTGTGCTGGACCTGACAGAACTTTTTGGGCACACTCGAATGGATGGCGGTCGATGCACAATAAAACATTTTCATACAAAAATAGTTTTGTTTTTGGTCTACAATCATTTTTCTTCCTACGATCGTTTTCTGTTTTTTGGTATTTGGGGATCAAATTTAATTTGTAATATGTGCTTTTTATGATTGCATTCCTCCAGAAGTATAATCTTTTCCTCCTCTGACCATTTTAACTACAACTATAAGCCAACTTTGTGAGACAATAACATGCATCACAAGCTTGAGTCCAGGCAAACAAACAATCTCCATGGAAACTTTTACCACTGAAAAATCTCTTTCAGTGCAGTAAATGATTTAATGTTCTTCCTTAACTAATGACGCCTTTTAAGGGATTTGATGTGACTGTGTAAGTCCCTTAGCTGAAGAGAAATGAAGCCTTAAGTGTCATACTCAGGAAGAACGCTTAAGATGTTTTGTGTCTGGCGTCAGGACACATGCAGTTATCTAAATGATGATTAACTATTACTGTTTTCATTGGAAAAAAGTGAAATATGTATTCTTATATTACATTATCCATACTGATTTATTTATTCGGACATATTGTGATGTGTCTGTAAATATGATCTCCTCTGTGGTCAGATGATCTGTGTCTGGATCAGACAGCAGCACTAATTTATTTAGCCTACTATTGGTCCATTACCCACACACGCACTAGCTCTCGCTCTCGCTCTCGGTCAAAGTCCCTCGTTCCTCTCATCTCTTCCCTGAATTCACAATTTGAAAACTTCACGGGCTGCTGCTTATCAGAAACAATATTACCAGAGCGGAAAACACGACATGAGCAAACAAAGAAGAGTTTATGCATTAAAATCGAACTGTGATAGTTAATTATTTGGTCTAAAAATATAATTAAAGAAAACAAAAAAGTGCCCCCTCCACCTCCACCTCCTCCCCTCACTTCTATCTGCAGGAATGTGGCAGCCATACTGTTCAAAGTCCACCCAGCCTGGAGAGAGCGAGGAGGGGTGGGGCGGTTAGAGGGGTGACGCAAGGAATTTGGGTGGAGGATCTGTGTGCGTGTTGGTATGGAGAGGGTCACACACCAAAAGAAGTGTTCTTTGTCTCGGGAGACAATTAAGCCACCCCCACCCCTCCGCCATTGCAGCCTTCCTTTTTCAAAGGCAAAACAACCCCATCTCCTCTCTCCTCTCGACCCCTGCACCCTCCCCGCCTCATCCTTCCTCACCCCTGCCGCATACTCAGCCCATCTCCATCCCCAACCCCCCACTTCCACCTCACCCACCCATCCTTACTCCCTTCCTCCATCTGCGTCTACCTATCAAGCTCCCCCTTCCTCCTTTTCCTCCCACACAACACCACAACACATGAACAGCGAATGTCAGCTGCCGCCTGCTTGTTCGCTTTGCAGGTACCGGGAGGAAACAGAAAATATCAAAGTTCCCATCTCCTTCTCTCTCATTCCCCCTCACTCACTCCCCTCACATCTTCCCTCTCTGTCTGTTTTTCTTTTCAGTGTCGTACAGCACTCCTGGGCTCCTGAAGCGCACCAACAAAGCACTATTTCAACACAAGCTAGGAGAACAGGCAGCAACTGAACCTTCAGAAACCACCTGGCTCTGCTCACAGGTTTAGATGACATTAGATTAGTTTAGGGGACATTCCTCTCTAAGAGGAAACTGAGTGAACAATAACTGTTCTTGTCCCATGTGTTTGGTATAAAGGCTAAAGAGCAGCCAGGTTGGAAAATACTGACGCCACCTTTAAAGGATAGAGATGTGGACTCAAGTCAGAATCGAGGCACAAATTTGATGACTTTTGACTTTGCAATTCAATTTGGACTCGTGACTTCACTTGGACTGGAGCCTTTTGACTTGAAAATACTTGATGTCTTCCCCCAAGCCTATAGATATAAAACTGTGCCACGGATCACTTCATTTCCAGAATCAACTAACGTCAACACAATGCCCAGCAAGTCGACACTGAATTCCCCAGATCCACTTTGTCTGAACTCACCTGACAGCATCCAATCAAGCTGCAGGAGAGAACCTGAAAGAACTAAATGTACATTAAGATCCAGACGCACCAAACCGACTTCAGAGAACTAGCAGCGACAAAAGCCAACTCTTCACCACACGATGTCTGTGTCTGGGCCAAAAACTTGGACATGAACACAACACAAAGATTACAGCCGACGGCCAACCAACATTTACATTCTGCGCCTGCGTGAGAGGAAATAACTCTCCACACCAGCAGACGGCGGTAGTGTTCTGTGTTCATTTTTCAAGAAGGGAAACCGGAATACACTCTGTTCTTTCAGCATGCGCATATGAACAATGACACAAACCACTCCCTCTTGATTTAAGCTGTTCAACATGCTGAATCAGCCAAAAAAAAGGCCTTGTGGTCAACAAGAAAAATTAACTACAGGGTGCAATGTGTGTGGGTCAGAAACTACAGATGAAGATGCAATTTCCAAAAAGTTTAAAAAGTGATCACATTTTTTTTGTAAATTTAATATCTAATTACTCAGTTCTTGGCATTATATCTTGTGAAGAGCACATTGCAACTTGTTTAGGACTCGAAACCCAAAGTTTACGACTTTGGACTTGACTTGGGACTTGAGTGGAAAAATTTGAGACTTATTCGTGACTTGCAAAACAATTAATCAGTCCCATCCCTGCACTGTAGTTCACCACATTAATCTCTGAGATCGTGGAACATAGCAACATCACAAAAAAGAAATCAGACAGCGTCCCATATATAATAAGACGGGTTTTAAACAAATCTGAATTAGCCAAATGTATCTAAAGGGGGGAAACGGTATTCCAGTATTACCCAAACTGTCCATCCTGAACATCCATCACAGATTACAGACCTACTTCCAACTTACTACCCACATTTTCTGTGCTCTCACTCCTAGTTTCACCCCTAAATAAAGTGCTTTGGACCGACATAAACTTTTGACTTGTTTACAACCTTTCTAATCGTCTCTTGCCCCAGTGGACTTGTCTGAAGCGATGTTGTCATCACATCCAATAGAAACTATCATCAAATCTCCAAAAATAAGGCCCAAGTTGTAAACTGGATTCATCCTTTTAAGGAGCAACACAACCGTTGAGAATCTTATTTTTGTTTATCTCAAACGCTGACGTGGAAGGCCAGGGTGTGTCAGCACACAGCTGCGTCACTGCTAGGTGTGGTTACAGGTGTGACACTGTGACACAAGCTGCTTTTCAGCCTGGTATTATGTCACTCTTTAGTACCAAGAGATTAGCGTTTAAACTTGCTGACATTTACGGCCCCTGAATCAAGCGAAGACTCCAAACACGGCTTTAAAAGCCCAATGAAAGAGTATAAATACACTCTGTTAATGTGATGTAATTCCTCGGGGAGGGGTAGGAGAGGAGGAGAGCACGATAGACTGCAGTGCGGAATTTGCATTTTGTCAAATAAAGAAATGGCTCTTTCACTCTGTATGAATTACAAAAGCACAGGTGGCACAATTACATGAACACCTGTATAACTCAAAGCAGTTGCATCCAATAAACCTTTAACATGCACCTTTTCTAAGACTTTATAGACAAGATGAAATGCATGTTGGGCAATGATGTAAAGCAGAGAGGCAGCTTTGGACAAAGGTTGTGAATTACACATATTGTACGTCACATCCTCAGAGCATCCTCAGGCCAGTTTGTGTGCTGGAGATTCTTCTAGACGTTTCAGAGAGTCGCTGCCTCCCTCGTTTACATTCCTGAGTCGAGGCCGCGCTGGTCTGGATTAGAAACCAAGGTGAACTGAACTGACTTTAGAGACGGACTTTACTGCAGTTTGTCAAAGGGGTGGAGGCCTGTTTTGCCAGCTTGCCTGAGCAAATGTCGGGCTTCCCCTGTGTTTACTCAGGGATGGATTACACCTTCTTTAACCCCTCTGTTCGCCGTTGCTTAACGAGAATGAACTGGATCAGAATATTTGAGGCGCTCCTGATTAATGGCTGACATGATGACAGCGTAACACCACTTCTTTGTCACTGCTTCTTAGGCATTAATCACCTTTTCACACACTGATTAATCTCCGTCTGGGAGAAGGTCAGGACATTTGAGAGGCAGAGCTTGTCCCAGTACATGCTCAGGTACAAGTTAAAAAATGACAGATTAGTTACTCAGCAACCTCGTGTCACTGTGCCTGCTCAGGAAGGAGCGCTGTAAGCTCCTGTTTTTGATTAACGAGACATCTAGAGACTTGACTTGGACAGAATCAGCTGTTGAGACAGATTTCAATCAGGAACATTTTTCAGCAACATATGTAACATTTCTTTCCACGAGTTTCCTCATTTAGGTGGGAATATCAATCATCTGGCACATATGGAGAGCTTCCAGAATGACAAAGATAGACAGGCAGACAAACGGCAAGTCAAACATATCACTAACCACAAACACACACACACACACACACCACCTCCCTCAGGAGACTCACTGTAGTCCACCGAGACTGAGAGCTCCCTGCAAATGACAGTGTGGCCAAGAGTGACAGAGCCATGGTAGAACAATGGCGGGTGTGACAGCCAAAGATAGAAAGAATGGAAGAGGAGAGGAGAGGTATAGACATCCATCTCACATTGCCTTCCTTTTCCTAACCCTGCATGATTTTAAACAACCACTCCCTGCGCAGCGTACCTTCCTGACATCCTGTTTCAACATGAATGACATTTAAGGAAGAAATATGCTCTGAAATTCTGTTACCTTGTGACTTTAAACACCTTCCTACCCAGAGTCTGATGTGATGTTTGCCTATATGGTAAACTGAGTAAGACTGGATTTAATTGTAGTTGTAGCGGTAGCAATAAAGGAGTAGTGTGTATGATTCAGAGGCATCTAGCAGTGAGGACTGCAGATCGCGACTAGCTGAAACTTCTCCCAGTTAGGATTCTTTCAGTGTTCAATTTCAATTCAATAGAACTTTATCTATCCTGCAGGGAGTTCTTGTGCCAGAAAGTGTTTCAGATTACACAACCAGTACCAACCAGACAACCAGTGGGGGTGCCCAGGTCAGGGTCACTCACTGGGCCCAGTTTTATGACAATAGAATATCAAGTATCTGGCAAAATATTCAAGACAGTAACAATAGGAGTACAATGAGTACTAAAAATGAACTAAAAATGTGTGGTTCATTGTTCATGAGGGTTTAATCAGGAGCCGAGTTACCTACAGAGGTCTCTTCCTCTCCAAAACAAACAGTCCAGCTGATTTAAACCAGTAAAAACACTGTATGAAGCAGTTTAACGTCACAAATCAGTTCCTCTTACGCCTTTCAGCTCGTGACAGAAGGGCTGCAAGCGCAGCACCTGCTCGTGTGTGCTCACCTTTTTTTTTGTCTGATAACTTCAAAGATCCAGATGTTCAGGTTTATATTGAGAGGTAAATTATCTGCAGAGGTGTCTTCCTCTCCAAAATAAACAGAGCCGGTGATTTAAACCAGTAAAAACACAGAATAAAGCCGTTTAATGTGAGAAAATCATTCTTATTCCGACGTTGCTTCTCGCTAACTACTGTAGAAATATGGCGGTGCAACATGGTGGACTTCATGGACGAGGACCTGCTCCATATGAAATAAACACAATTCTTTTTTTTAGGTGATTATATACTAAAGAAAATTATAATTATATTCCATTTCTGCCAACATACCCCTCTATATATCCTTCACTCTGGACCTTTAATAACAGCAGCAAAGACAGTACTAAAAGCAAGTCATATGATGTGCATGTGATGCAGGGGAGGAATTCTTGTGCATCATGTCACGGGCACAATTTATGAGGCATAATAAAACATAAAGTGAGGCTGTTATGTCCTAGATGCACAACTCTTTGACGTTGTGTCTGAAGATTGTTTACCCGAAGAGTCGATCTCTCCAGCTCTGCCTCGCTGGAAATTGTATTTTTTTTTAATATCATCTTTAAATAGCTGAAAGAGGGGGAAGACATGTCACGATTTGACGAGAAAAGAAGTCAGGGTAAAGCAGCCAATCGAGGGAGCAAGTCTGAAAATAGCGCAGTGGCCTATTCTGTGACAGTGTATGACTCTCTGCTGGTGTTTGGATTTATACAGATAATAACAGAGGAGGCTGTGGTTTGGACTGTGTTCTGCCACTCTGATTAGATCATTCCACACTCATTATAGTGGTGACACCACTGTCCTCCATTATGGTATTTCTCTTTCCCACTCACCAGATCCTTCTGAGCGCCCATCACTGCCTATGAGCGGCACTGTAATGGCTGCCGTGGCGACGCCATCAGTAGGCATGGTGGTGTAGACAACAGGCAGCGACTGCACCACCACAGGGATGGTCTGGAGCTGGCCCACCTTGCTGGGCATACTGACCGAGGGGATTGTGTGGATGACGTGCAGGATCTGCTGACCGCCGGCGCCCTGCGTGGCCAAGATGGAGCCCGGTGAGAGCACCTAGAGAGGGCAAGAGGAGGGAAAAATGACTGGCAGCTCTGACCACCCTGTGTGCAGAGTTCAGCAACTTCAGTGTAACAATAGAGGAAGTGGGAACTTGTAGTTACCATGGAGCCTATCGACTGTACTGCAGAGGGGACTGGTGTAGCTGACAGGCTGGGTTGGGTCACGGCATCGCTGGGTGCTGGGTTGACTGTGGTGTTTGTCGTAGAAGCAGGGAGCGAAGAGGAGCGGGGCTTGTTGAGCGACAGGTCGACAGGTTCGGTCTGATCCTCGGCCGCGCACGGCTGGGGCGAAGAGGGCTCTGTCTTGCAAACTGGCAACTCTGTCTTCACCTTCAAGTCTGTTGGCTGTGAGCAGTCGTCACCTACATCTGCCTGCTGGAGTAAACAGAGGGAATTGGAGAAGTTTAGAAAACGAAAACATATATTGCAAACATTCAAATGTCACACACAGAAACAAAGATGTCAGGATGGAAAGGCTCCTGAAAAGGCATTTACATTGTTAAAAAAAAACCCTGCTGATGAAATTCTCCAGCAGGTTAGTGACTCTCTACATCATTGTGAGGAAGGTTTTTTCCATCTTCAATATATTGACTCCTGTCAGATTTTCTATTCTTAAAGACAGCGTAGGAATAATTGTATTGGCAAACTGATACATTAATTAGACCTGCTTGGTCTCGGTTAAGTGAAGCATGCCACAAATGCTGACACATGCTGCTTTATTGTTTGAAAAGCCAACAGGAGCCACACAATCCACCATAAAAGAAATGATTTCATTAGTGTTCTCTTGTGCAGTGAGATTAAGCTGTAGACGCATCAACGAGGGAAACACAGTAGCACGGCTTTGTTAAAACTCCTGTCTCTGCCTGATACGCAGTCACCTGGCTGTTACGTGGCAGTGGCAATAATGCATACACATGTCAATATATCATGTTAATATATTACTGAGGTGGAAAGAAAGAAGTTATTTTCGATGTCCATGATTCCAGTAAGTAAAAGTCCCATTGATTTTCTGCACAGTGTTGACAGCTGAAGCACTTTAAAGCCTGGTTGGGCAAGAAACTCTCCTGGTTGAACCATTAGTACCATCAGCTTTAGGAAATATCTGATTTCTATGTATAAATATTTAAAGGTTCAAACCAATGTGCATAAAAATCCACTCCCAGGATGCATTTTGGTACAAAGTACTCAGCCAGGGAAAGCTAAAGATTATGTTTTGAGTGATCAAACATTCAATGTTCGCCAACAATTGTAAAAACAAAGCATTTTGTATTTGAGAGTTTTCTCCATAACGTCTGCTGCTGATGCTCATGGGTACTGTAGTATTTAAAGCCAAGATGTCTCAGACACAGAGCAAAAACTTTAAACCAATGGCCACAACATGAACCTCGGCATATAGACCCTTACTGTTCGTAAACAGTGACATTTTTTGGTGGGCGGAGTTTAGCTGGATGCAAAACAATTCTCCACAGACATTAGTTGGCGCTAGTGGTTGATTACTATGGCAATTTTACAAGGGAGGACGACACTTTAACGGTTTCCTCCGTCCAGTCCTTTTGTCTTATCGCATTTAACCCTAGTTGTCTTGTGTTTGTTGATGGGCAGTAGCAGCTGGTTTTGAGCCAGGACTCCTTCTATTCTGGCTCCCAATAACACAACAAGACAACATTTTAAGACTCCTGTGTAGCCTACAGCCCTGTGGTCGTGAGTCATTTTTTTGCCTCCAGCGAACAAACTGACGTCATTGTGACGTCGGTCCTAAATGGTTCTATAGTTAACTTATCCATGAGACTCCTGTTTCTTTATTGAGGAATACTGAGGAAAGAAAACTTTTTGAGGAATTCCAGTGAGGAAAAGTACTTCTGAACCTAACTCAACCCTCCACGTACTGTATATGTTTGAACTTCAGATCTCTGAACTCGTTTTTCAATCCGTTAACATGGACTACGCTCGCTTGCAAGGTCTGCTTTGAGGAACTGCTTCATCCTGGAACAGTGCTTTCATATAACTTGCATCAGGTTTTTTTCATGTCACGCCCTGGTTTTCTCAGCCTCCTCAGAGGAACGGAGCACCCCGCTCGCCTCTACAGCCACCCAGGGCTCAGCTGCCATGTAGCTCCAACGCACAGGGAACAATGGCTGCTGTGTGGGACTCTGGCGGGGGGGAGGTGGGGGAGAAAGTGAGACAGAGAGAGAAGGGCTGGACGGGTATAGAGAGAGACTGGTACTGACTGAGAGTACAAAAAAGAGGAGAAGTGAAAGAGAGACAGGAGAAATGGAGTGAGAGGGAGCAGCAGTGAGCCTCCAGTCCAGGAGTTGGCCTCCGTCCAGTTCAGCTGAGCGTGGCTCGGCTCTGGGTGAGGAGGAGAGGGTGGGGACTCCGCTACGCCCTTTTATCGGGGTCACGCAGTTCGCTCGGAGGCAGGGCTGTGTGTGACGGTCGATGAAGGTGCAAATCTAAAGGTTGGTAAACACCATCCTGCAGTCAACTATCATTACACATGCAAATAACCAACGTTAAAGGAGATTTGCATTGCAGGCAGCTACATGTCGGTGTTTTTTAATGATTTTTGGCATTCCATCTATGTCAATGAACAACTGAACATCTTATTTGTCAAGATTTCCTTATTCAGACTTTATATATCTCTATTTCACCTTATCTTTGACACCACAACAAAAAACAAACGTAGATACAACAGGCACCGAACTTGGTTGAGATGAGGAGGAATTTAAGGAGCTCTTATAGGAAAAAGGAAAGGAGCCAGGAAAGAGGGAGACATCGAAGACACACAACAAACACACACACGCACGGAACCCGCACCTAACTTGGCTGAGGTAAGGAGGAATTTCAGGAGCTCAATAATCGGCAAACCGGAAAGGAAAGGAGAGGAGAGCCAGCGAGAGGAGATGAAGGAGGACAGAGGAAGAAAAAAGGAGGATCAGTGAGCAAAAAGGAAGCAGGGCCGTAACGTGATTATAGAGACAGCCACAAAAATACGAAAGAAAGGAAAAACTGAAAAGAAAATGAAGTGTGAAAGAAGTGAGGGAGTGGATGAAGGCAGGGAAGAGAGAAAGAGACCGGAGTGAAAGAGAGTGGGTGGGAAAGGCCTAGCGTTGCCATGGAAACTGGGAGCTATCAGCTGACTCCATGTTTTCCACTCGCTCCCCACCCACCACCAACTCCCTTCCCTTCCCCTCCCAGTCCGTTCATCTTTCCATCACATCACCCCCACCTCTTCTCCTTCCCTTCATTTTCTCTCTCCTTCTCTCATGACCACACCCCTTTCACCTTTTCTCTCCCACACCCCCGCCTCCCCCTCCAGCATCTCTCGCTCTTTACATCAACCACACCCTTGTTTCTTCCCACCTCACCCTCTCATCCCCGCTTGGCTTCGTTTCAACCCACTCCCTCTCGTATTTCTCTGCTCTCCCGTTTTGTTTTTTTTTTACTCCCCACTCCTCTTTTCCTCTTTTCCTTTTTTCCTCTTTTCACGGTTGCTCAGATTAAACCCACAACTCTTTGCAAAATCCCCAAAAGAAGAGGCTGAGAGGCTGAAAAAAAAGAAACCTCGCTGGACTGAAGCTCTGTGATCTGAGAGACAGAATGAGGCGGAAAATATGAAAGAGAAACTTTCTGATATGAGAACAGAGTGATTAGCTTTAAAAGCAGGATGTATAGCAGCTCATTACCCATGGGAGGAAAAAAACTTGTCCTGAGAGTCTTCATACTATAGTCACATGATGGATTTTACCCTCTAATGTGGATTTTCAGGAGCAAAGTTAAGATTGGCCGACGCATATTTCCTGAGCTCTGATCTGAAGACAATGGATTTCTCTATCACCAATAAAGATCCTCACCAATCTTGATTTGAATATCAAAACAAAGACCCTCTGTCACTGTGTTCTCCGTTTCCACACAAAGGCACGAAACTGAGCTTCACCTTTCACTTGCCCTGAAGTCAAATTTGCATTGTTTGTAAGCCATAAAATAACTGTCTCCGAAACAGTCACAACAATCTGCCATCGCACCTGAAAACAATAAACTTGACCTGCCTGAATATAAAGTAAAAACAAAAAACCCTCGCTGAGCTAGACGTGTTGCAGTGGAGCTCGCCAGAGTGCTCCCTTCTCCACCCTGCACTTCTCGGTTCAACTGCTCCTCCATAAAATGGGTCACCCAGTCTTCGCCTTGCAATTAATTCATGTGATCTCTAACTTGAATGGAAGCGGGTAGCAGCTGTGACTGCAGTGGTGAGAAAGCCGGGCACAGAGAGGTAGAGACGGATATGTAATATGTCCAAAGGACTTTAATCGTGTTGTACTCACACTGAGGCTCAGATAGATAAAGTAATGAGTGATTACGGAAGTAATGCCGCTCTGCTATCAGTAACCTTACGTGCCCCCCAGAGGGCTATTTATATGGTATGTATGATCATGGCACAACATCCATGTAAGAGAAGAGCAGCTTTTTTATTTTATTCTTCATGTTTTCTGCCAATTTGGTCGTATCAGAAGCCCCGCAGCCACAACTCACCCAGGTCACTGTTTGTGTTTAGGTTCTTTGTTATGTGACTGTGCCAGTTTCACATAGGGGTTAACAGGTAACGCTAAATTTGGCACTTTTGTCAGCAGCACAGAACTCACAGGTTACACATGGTGTCAACACTAACAGCTCCTGCGCCAAATCCCCTTCGAGAAATTAAATTTTAAAGATAATGATTTTCCATACAGTGTGACAGTCTGCTTCCTATGAGACTGCCTGCGAGTGAGTGTCATAATCTCTATTCAAATGTCTCTTTTCCATCCCAGGGACTTTTCCACAAACTGTTGATAGAATAGATCACTTATTACTTTATCTGTACAAACCACAGTGACCAAGTTCAATTTCAGTTTATGGGCTGTAATTCTGCCAGCCAAAAAGCCCCTCCTCCTGACGCAAGACTTTCTAGTAGCCCAGAAACCATGAGGTGGAGCCTGCAGTGCTGTTGAACTTCAGTTACTGGTCCAGCACAACATTCGATCACTGATGTACAGCATCGTTTAGAATGTAGAGATGGACTGTGGAAGTATGGATGAGAATCTTTTGTCATTTTAATGAGGCTGACTTCCTTAACACTCTAGTGTAGGGGTTGGCAACCTTTGCTATTAAAAGGAGCCGTTTTGGCCAAAAAACTAATCATAATCTGGAGCCGCAAAACATATTTGAACTTAAAGCGGGATATACTTGTGCGTCAGCTCTATGCAGCGTCTAAGCCGTAGCCTATGCACGTGGCCTATGCCATTGTGAGCATTTATGTCTGTGTCACTCTGCAGTTACACCTCCAAAACACTAGTCAGCGGCGGCATTTCTGTGAAGTGCTGTAAAGTTTCACTCATTCAAAACACACATTAAACATGGCTTAATAGAGACAATATCAAACACAAGTACACAAATCAGCTTCACTATAACTCGCAGCATTCACAGACAAAACATTTGTCTTTTACTGGACATGTTTTCCCCACATATACAACATGCTAATGTTTTTAGCACAAGCCTATGTCATTTTACATTGCATAAATTAGCCTAGCGGCTAGCAGCCTTTTCCTCTACTCATATGAAGTCAGGAACAACAGCAACATTTAACAATGGTAATGTTACAAAATTCAGCTCCATTACAACTCACAAGGTTCACTGACAAAACAACTGTCTTATACTAAATACTTTTCCAAACAAATATAACATGCTAATGTTATTAGCACAAGCTTATGGCCTTTTACATTGTATAATATAGCCTAGCGAATTAAGTTCTCTGTGGTTCTTGGAGACTTTTCCTTTTTGCATGTGGAATCCATAGCTAGCGGCTAACCTACCAAGGGAGACTCAAGACGAGTCACTGCTATTTAAGTAAGTTTAACACTTAGAGGAAAAGGCATCAGGTCACAGACGTAGGAAGTACATTTAGTTGCTGAATGCTGAAACTTTTTTTTCGGTGTATAGCGCTTGGAAAATGTAAAAATCACTTTAGGCCTTCAACAATTTTAAATGAAAATTAAAATTTTAAAAAATGGTCCTTATTTGTTTCAATGTGACCTTTTTGTCAAAGCCACAGGGAGAGGGGCGAAAGAGCTACATGCAGCTAACCCCGGTCAAGTGAGAGTGAAAGAACAGGAGAAAAAGCCGAAGAAGATACACTGTACTTTGCACGTTTCCTCTTCAACAGTCACTCAAACATTACACAATCATGCAAATTACAAACAACAGGATGGCACTGTGTTGTTGTCTCAAGTGAAAAAAAGAAATACGCCTTTAATCTATTATTATTCAAATACCCCTTGTCTTCACTGTTCTTTAGATACTATGAAAATGCAAACAGGTATGCAAAACCAGCTTTTAGTTCCTAGGTATTTGGTGGAAAAAGGGCCAAAAGGTGCTGCCCAGTTGGTGCCGGAGGGGACCTAATCAGAAACACACTGAGTGAAACCACTAAATTCCACCGAAGCCTAATAGGCTTTCAGTCCGCGTCACTGTTGTTGTTTTTTCTACAGGAAGAAAATCAATAGGTCCCAATGTGACACAGTACTGTGTCTGTATATGTTAAAGGCAAAGGGAGGATGGAAGTAGAGAGGGATACGGTGGGAGGTAAAGAGAAGGGAAGGATAGAGGAGAGATGAAGGGAGAGGCACCTTTGGTATTGATTTGCCGGGAGTGCGTATGTGTCAATGTCATCTGTGATCAACATTTCTAAATTCTGATTTTTGGGGGCAAACACGTGCGCTGAATCTGTATGTGCATGTACTGTATCTGTGTGTTTGTGTGCGCCTGAGGAGGCGGAGTGGGAAGGCAGATATGGACGATATAATAAAGACAGAGAGCAAAAACAACAGCTGGGGGAGATATTAACTGAGAAGCACGCAGCCCCGCCCCACCCAGCACACACTCACACACACACACATGCAGCTCCACCCCTTACAGCCTGACCCACCCAAGGAAACTCCAACTGCCCCCATCCCGCAGCTTATTCCTCTCTATCTCTCTCTCTGGCTCACCCACCTGTTAGCAGGCTGATCCCAGCACAGCTCTCTGTGTTAACACTGACTCTCAGCCTAATGTTACCTAATAGGAGTTGCCAGTGTTGATTTCCTGGGTGCTTAGTAACTTAGTCGTACCAACCGTCCACACACGATGACCTCGCTCTGACCCTAACGCAAACTCTACTTGAGTTTTAATTACGGCTGCGTGGCTCATTGCACATAAATGTACACTGCAACTTCAGTTTCTCCAATTTAAAAGAAATATCTACCATCACGCACACACACACACACACACACACACACACACACACACACACACACGCTCACACAGTTGTTAAACATGATATTTAAGCATTTTGGTTAAGAGGGTAATCAGCACTTGTGCTAAACTCCAATGCAGATGAACGGAGGAATCCAATTAAGGGCCTGGATGTCTAATTATGTATCTGCAACAATTAACATCACGTCTATGCACCTTGTAATCCATACAACCACCGTATATGAATTTAACATATACAGGCATGATTAGTAGACTTTTGTTAAGCTTTTACACACCGAAAGCATTTTATTTGTGCAATTATTTAGCATGTACCTATACAAGAATAAAGGCATTAACCAATCACACTGCGTCAACAAAAGTTGCCGGACCTGTTACAACTGTCGCAAATTTGCATCAACTCACCAGTCTGTAAACTCTCCTACTGCTACTTCTGTTAGCTAGCCAGGTCGAGGTTTTCAAATGTAAACATCAGTAAACATCAAGGAAAGATGGAGAAGACGGACACCAGATGATTAACACCCCTCGAACCATTGTATAGGCATTGGAAAATACACTGGGCCGCATCATTTTCCAACAGGATATCAGGAACAGTAATATCCTTTGATTCACCGAAATTTGGTTAAATCCATGACAGCACCATTAAACTAGGAGGCTCTTTTTCTATATGCTGATCTGACAGAGCAGAGGACTCTGGCGAGAGATGGAGAAGAGGCTTGTGTTTTATGGTGAAGGACTTGTGTAACAGTGAGAACGTGAGGTGCTGTCCTGTTCCTGCTGTGGATCATTGCATTACAGGTTTGATGCAAATATGTTGAGGCATATATTTTGCATTTTTATGTCATTTATTCATCACGCCCCCGGTGAGTGAAGGCCTATGGGAGTATCATTAGTATTTTGTGAGCTTCTTGATATAAGGATGCTACGTGCTATGATCAAAAAGAATCTGAGATGTATGACTAATACATAGCACACTGTTAATTACAGACGACCAGGATGTAGACAAGAGTTGCAGTTAGAACTCAATAAGAATAAAATAAAATTCACAACTGTTTCACCTATCCCTCTTCAAGTCTTATATTTACAATGTCTACTTTGCTTCAGGAGAAACAACAACAACCATGGCTTTATATTCATGGTTTCGGCAATCATTCATGTCCATTTTAAACCCATTTTACTAAATAGATTTCCTGTTGAGACAAGGAAATGTGGAGGCACAAAGCCCTGCAACAAACTAATGTAGATGCTTTTATTGTTCACCTTGGTTTTCACTTCCAAGTAAGTAGTTTATGTAACCGGGCTAAACTGGACTTGTCTGAAACCTGTCTACTTGTGATACAACGCCCCATCCACTCATTCAGTTGCAAAAGTCTGTCTCCACTCCTTGAATCTCCTCACTGAAGACTCTGTATAAGATGTCACCATACCTGACAGAAGAAGGCAGATAATATAAGATCAAGGTCATGAATCAGACTTAGCTGAAAGTGAAGATGCTGAAATATTTAAAAAGCTTATAATTGGTAGCTTTGATACTATTGTGTATTTTGGTAATTAGGCTAAACTGTGGCAATTTACATTTCTCGATGGCACAACAACTTCTCTCTTGACATTCTTTATGATTCTTTCCCTGTGTTTTCCTGCAGGCTTCCCTGTTTAAGAATGTGCCTAAACTTGTTGCATCCAGCTGTGGGAGAGCCTTGTTACAGTTCACAGGTCAACGAAGACAAGACAAAGCACATGGCTCATCATTCCGGTCTTCAGTTGACACCTCTGAATCACTCATATATCAACAATGTCTCCAGATATTCCTGTAGAGCATGTCTACATGTAGAACATGTCAGTTCTCCTGTCCTCTTTCCAGTTGATTAACAAAGTATTACAACTTCCCTTCCTTGTCTGAAAAACAAGCTTTCAGTGAGCAAAGCGTCGGCTTCATAACCAAGCATACGCTGCATATAATAAAGACCAATAAAATAAAAGAAATTCAAAGATAAAATCTGATTACAGCTGTTGCATTTCTTTAATCTCCCTCCTGATGGATACTGTTGAGGGTGACGAAACAAAAAACTGCTGTTGAGAACAATCTATTGACCTATTTCAAAATCACCAGTTTCATAAATGAAAACCACAAACATCTTGGCTCAGTGTCCTGGCAGCAAGACTTTCAACACCATGAATGGTCGTTACAGACAACGTCAGCCCACGCGATGCCTCACTTTAATTCAGGAAACAGACTGTTTGTGTTGGAACCAGGTGAATTTCTCTCACCCCACTTGGTTGAATAACATCCTAATTTTAGAGCTGAGTAGACCAAATGCACTCTTAACAGGAAGACATTTACTGATCGTGTCATTTGACAAAGCTAATTCATGATACATTGAAGCATGATGAATTTACTGCAGGAAGAGACCAGACACTAGTGAGTTCTAGCCTCTGATATAGTTAAGCACAGTGCTGAACACCATATTTCCCTCCAGGCTCATCACAAAGCTCATTGACCTGGGATGAACCTGGTGTCAGGACAACAACCTACTCCTGAACGTCAGCAAAAATAAGGAGATGTGTTGACTTCGGCAAGAAGCGAGAAGGAACTACATTCCCCTTGATATCAACAGGTCCTCTGCACCTAGTACCTTGGTGTCCACATCACAGAGAGTCTGACCTGGGCGCTGCATACTGACTCAGTTATGGGAAAGGCAAGGCAGAGACTGAGGAAATTCCGTGTCTCCCGTTACTGATGATTTTTTACTTGTGCACCACCAAGAGTGTCCTGACAGGGACACAAGAGTAAGGCCAGGAGAATCATCAGGGAACCCAACAACCTTAACTGCCTTTTTTATGCTTTATCTGCAATACATTTTCAAAAGACATTAAATTAATACATATCTTTGGGACTAGTATCTCTTGACATGACACACTCTTTATTCTTTGAAACTGTGAGACTTTGCACATCCCCTAGAATATATATTCTTGCTAATTCCAGCCTTGCTCTCTAATTGCGCATATTTTCTTTAATAGTGTAGTATTATACTAGTAAATAGTATCTTTTTCTGTGTTGAAGTCAGGAGGAAGGTACCCCCTCCCCCCAATAAAGCACATGAACAATGGAGGCAGAGTATCACAATGTCAAGTAATGTCAGCAGCAAACTCTGAGAACAACAACAATGGCAGAAACTTGAAATCAATCTCAGACTGTTACCACTGCCTCATTTTCTACCATACCAAATATATTACCACTTCAAGTGTCGCCATTATGTTTGTGTTGTGAAGACAGAGAGCAGTTCAAACTAATCACAGCGTGAAGTGCGTCTGAATGTCAGATTGTCAGATCCTGAGGCTATTCGGCCTTCTGTTGAAGCGCACCAGCAGCTTAACACTACAGCAATCTCTCGACAAACAGGAGAAGCTGTCCAACAACAACGCTCTAGAGCTGTAGCCTTGACTGTGTCAGTACACAGAACTGACCTATATGCTTGTGTATTTGCTTCATTTCATAGTACACTCCTTCAGTCTTACGCATCAGCCATCCTCTAAAAATACCACCCTACTCAGTTTGTCATAAAAAAAAAATTAAAAAAAACGTACACACACAAACACAATAGTCGTATGTGCTTCCTGTCCCAATCAGTGAAGCTGTTTCTACTTCCTGGAAGCTCCACTGTGGAGGAAGTGGGCTGCCAACAATGACATCATCATCCTGCACCAGCAGAGGGAGCTGCATCAGTCCAATATCTGCACTGCATTCCTCTTTCTCCCCCCACATCATCTCTCTCTCTCTCTCTCTCTCTCTCTCTCTGCATCCCAAAATTGTGAATGTGCTGTCCTTTGAATGGACTGAATGCTCAACCATACACACACACACACACACACACACACACACACACACACAATTCCATGCACACACACACACACACACTGACTAACACTCATGCTAGCAAAGCCCTCCTGGCAAAAGCACAGCAAATAGGCCTCTAACCTCTGATGTCTCATGCTCTCTCTCTTACACACGCACGCACACACACACACACACACACACACACACAAACACACGGGAAGTAATAAGAGTGTGTGTACATGTGTGTGACTCTGTGTGACTGTGTTTGTGTGTGTGTGTTGTGGCCCGTCTTTGTGCATGAGTGCTCCTGTTTGCTGGAGGACAACTGACTTGTTTATGTGCATACATCAGTGACACACACACGCACAGAGGGCCTCATTGTGTGTTTGTGTGTGTGTATTTTTGTGTATATCAGAGAGAGAGAGAGGGAGAGAGAGAGATTACAGGGCTATTCACTGTGCCTTGCTGGCAGGTATTCAGTGTGTGTGTGTGTGTGTGTGTGTGTGTGTTTGCCTTTGGCTGAAGCAGCGAGGGGGGGGGGGGGGGGCAGGGAGAGAGGTAGAGAAACAGAGAGAGTGAGGCTGGTTTGGAAAGGTGGAGGAGGAAGAGGAGGAGTGAAGAGGGAGTGAGGCGGGGAGGGGTCAGGCTACACAGTCTTTTCGGCAACTCCCGCCAGAGCCGCGGTTGCCATGGTGACGGGGCGAGCGGAAGCAGAGCCTCCCTCGACATATCCTATTAGGGCTAGAGAGCGCGAGAAAGAAAGGGGGGAGAGAAAGAGAGACAAGTGTGAGAGTTTGAAAGAGAAAGTAGAAGAAGAACGATGGCGGGGGAAAGAGATGAGATGAGATAAAGGCGTGTGTGCGTGTGCGTCTGTGTGTATGTGTGTCTGTGTGTGTGTTTAAGAGTTACAAATAAAGCGAGGGAATCTCTTAAGTTTTGCTGTAAAGACATAACAAGGCTGCAAAATGACCTTTGACCTTGTTCTAACACTCATAAACACTAGTTAATTAGTATGAACCAACTACCCTTAAACTTTTCGTCACCACCTCTCGTCTTCTCAGCCTACAACAACCTACGGCCAAACTGTTCTTGAGCAAGGCACCTCATACCGTTCAATAATCAATGTAGGTATCTTTCAAATGGTATTCATGGGTACCAGATATTAGAGTTTGGCGATATGACCTCAAATCAACATCACAGTTAAATGAACACTTTACCTGCATTGCGATTACTGAACGATGATTTTTTTTCTGTTTTTTGCCCGTATAGTTCACTGAGAAGGTCTGTACTATAAATATGCTCAACTATTGAAGCTAACGAAGGGTATGTCTTAAAAATAATTGAAGGAAACACACGCAGATGAATTGTTTATCGTTATCTATTGAATATTTCTATATCTTGAATATTGTGCAACCTTTGTGAATGCTTGTGGTATTGAGAGCTGCATTGTGGAGGCACTAATTGTTGGACACTTCTTTTTTTTAAGCCGTGGACTTTAAATATTCGGTCACGTGATTGTGCTCCAAGTGCTGAAACAGATTGGCGGTATTACCTTTGACCGGTGAAATGGCTTTTCCGCAGTGTTTACATTTGATTTCTTTCAGTTTGGTGTTGTCTTCATGAAACCCTAACCCTAACAGACACGGCATTTCTCTTTGGTACAAGCTGCTCAAGTTGCTCAGTTAGCTCAGTGTTTGAGTTCTTCTCCATGTTGCTTCCAGGTCGCGAACAGGATGGGGCGCTGTCATGTGACTACAAACTAAGTATTACATTTTTAAGGGTACACTACTTGAACACACACACACACAGTGGGGAAGGTATTAAAAGAATGTATAAAAAAAAAAAAAAAAAGGTTCTGAATGTCTGTTAATTTTAGATTAATTGCCCAGCCCTACCAGAAATGTTCTCTCCTGAAATCTGAGCTTTTTTTCTCTTTCAAAAACTACTGCCAAATTGTCAACCAGCAAAAACTCCAGCATTGGTCTGTGCATGCTGCAGTATGTGCACTATGTCCACAACCATTAATGTAAAGACCGCAGCATTGTCATTCTCGTTGGAGCTGTCGTGGCACTCCATGTGTCCAGATCTGTCAGTGAACAAATTGTACAGCAGGCACACAGGAGAAGCCGACAGCAAATTGACAGCAAAACCCTGAAAATTCCTTTTGTGTTTAAAATGATTCCCATTTGCTGATTCCAATGGCACCGGCTATTCTTCAAGGGGTCCGAAATCTAAACACGTTGTCACTCACAACTCGTTAAATACCAACGCTTAGTCAGTGGCCCTACAAAAATATTATGCCTTAGGTACTCCTCCCGCATCAGTTTTGGACACATGGAGACAGTGTTTCAATTTACACTTGTAACATGCATTGTGTCTTTTCAAAATTAACATCTGGTTTCACATAAAATGTACAGTTTCTGCTCATTACATGCATACAGCTGGTTTATTTTCTTAGGTTTTGGCAACAAAACCCATGGTTAGATTTAGAAAAGGTCTTAGGGCTGCTATGAAAATGCGCCTACTATGGGCAACAAAAAGTTTGTCTTGGATAAGTCAGTTCAATGGACAAACAAGACAGGACGGCAGAGGAGACACCTTTTCCTGATTTTCCAGCCCAATTACATAGGTGTGCGGATGTCTCCTGTTCCATCCTTTTCCCAACTGACTTTTGGTTTCACACAGGACACAAACATCAGGCTACCAGGTTAAAGTCCAGGGTTTGTTTGTTTGAAGTTTGGAGTGAGACCAGTTTGAAAATCCAGTACATCCGAAAAAACATCATGGTTTGGCTAAAAATAAGGATGTTTATTACAAATGTAACGTAATATCATGTGATAGGCATCACTAGCATAGTAAGCCACACATACTAATGCACTGCGTTGTTATTAAAATAACTAATAATGGACTTTTGGTTTAACACAGGACACAAACAGCAGGCTCCCAGGTGAAAGTCCACAGTTTGTTTAACCCATTCACCACCCAAGTTGGGAGTGAGACTGGGCTGAAAATCCAGTACATCGGATCATCACGTGTTACATTAGGTGGTCGTTCAGGTTCTCTCAAGCATCCATACTGATGCGCATCAATTACATTCTCTTAAATCAATTAACAGTAGTTGCACAATGCGATTAGTTGAGTAACTGCTCAGTCGATCAACAGAAAAACGATCTAATTGAGAAAATAATAGGTTTTGTTGAAAATGAAAATAATCATTGGTTGTGGGCCTTCTTAGGCTACACATATCTTGACGGAGATTGAGCAACTATCACAAGTTGAACCAGCATGCGTTTTGAGTTTTGTTGTATAGTCTTGTCAGTATTGCTGTGTGTCAAAGTGATAATAGTGAATTTGAGTTAAAACAACAGATTATGTAGAATGTGAGGCGTTTAAGTGTTTGTAGGCTCCCAGTAGAGTGAATACCAGGAGGACCTCCTTCCTGGAGACTTTATCTTTGGACAGGAAACTCCATTCCCCTCTGTTCGAAACAGCCACAGAGGTGTGGTCAACACACACACACGCACACGCACACACCCTCTGCTTAATGATGCCTTACGCAATAGCACTCCACCCAGCCCCCACCCTTCACTAACCCAAACCACACCATGCCACAACACAACACAACACACACACACACACACACACACACACACACATAGAGCTCTACCAGACCCCTCCCCCACCTCACCAACCCCTCACAGCCTCATGACAACATGCTGACAAATTCTGCTTTTTCTCTGAAATGTTAGAGATTTAAAATCAGGAGTTTATTTTCTAGCAGCAGGTGTTTCGCTCTTGTGGGGTTGAAGTATAGATCCATCTCTGCACCCACCACTTCCTTCACACCCTCACTTTTTGTACATTATCTGGCAGTCAGTTCCTCTATTTGGCTAAATAAATGATCAACTGAGACGATCAATAAAAATGAATAACTGAACTCACTGGAAACATGACAAATAACTTTTGAAGCTGCACATAAACCTGTTCTTCCTGCAATGTTTTTATCAATCCATATTTTTGGAATTTTAGATAGGTATTACCATAATGTGACATAAACTACCACTATATTCAGTGCAGTTTAAAGACACAAAATGGTGGATATTAAGCATGTAAATATCTAACAATACAGGATGCAGGGAACACTTAATAAATTCCATTTGCATCTTAAATTCTTTGGGAATGACGCTTGAAAATTCTGTAATCGAAAGCAACAAAAACGAGAAAAAACACCTGTGTGGCCCCTTTAGAGTTAAATTTTACTTGAGGTGTTACATTTTCATTCTGTTTTTGTTGTCACATGACTGTGCCACTATAAAAAAAAAAAGTTAAAAAGAATATATTGTACTTGTCACTCACAAGACAGAGCTACGTATAAGCTGGTGTCATCTGCATAATTGAGATTTTACTGTGATATGAGTCGCTAAAAGCAGTGTATTGAAATGCTTAAATGGGAAAAAAAAATTAAATGGGAAAAAAAACAAGTGAAGTTTCTATCAGGCTGTACTGAAACACAAACCCAATCATCATAGAGCCAGGGGCAACATGGAACTGGCCTTTTCGTATAACTGGAGTCATCAGTGAGAGCAATGTCTGTTGTAAATAATGACTGAGCAGGTTGTATATCATCAGTATGTGGCAACTTTGGCCTGTTTTCTTGATAACATAAGTTTTTAACGGAAATTTTACAGATGTGGTCAGTGCAACATAAAACAACAGTGGGGCATCAGCTGACTGGCTAATACATGACTTTAGATTTTCGATATGTGTCGTTCATAAAATCAATAAAATGAACCACAACATTAAGAAAATGGGTTCTTTCTTTGTTTTTGTAAACATGTTGACCACTGCAGCGAGAGCAGATCCAATCAAATCAAATTAACGGCTGTGTAGTTGCCGACTGGCTGACTAACAGCTGTATCAAAACCTTTCTTTCCTGGATCATCAGCTGGTCTCATGCTGGATAAAAGATGAGGGGAACAGAACAGGTAAATGCCACCAAAACAACCAGTGAATAAAAGAATAAATTTGAACTGCAAGGACAACCACTTGAAGTGGAAACCCTCAACCGGCTCATGAATGTGATACTGACAAAGTGTAACTGAATATGATCTCCTTTCATCTGCTAAATGAGTCTTCGCGGGTGAAGTACATTTATTTGATCGCCTCAGCAAAGGTGACACAGAGGGCTCATTTCACTGTTACGAACTATTCATTCACCATTCAATTAATTCTTTGACTTGTGTATCCGCACACATTTCAATTCACTTTTGACAACTCTCCACAAATATTCATACCTTGGAGGATCAGCCTAACCTCAACCATAACCAACACATGCCTAAACCAACCTTTAACCTAAATGAAGACTGGGGACACTGGGAACTTGACCTGACCATGTGACCATGTGACCTAGGAGCATAATTCTACTTGATGTTGCCAAATTCTGACTGGATTGAAAGGTACAGATGCCGAGCTGAGGATGAAGAATAGCCGGTTTCCTGTCCTGCGTGTTTCCTCTCTCCTCCCAAAAATACCACTCCCTGCTAATAGAGCCAATCCTGCCTATCCCACATTCTCACATACCATCACCAAGGCAAATCTCATTCTACACTTTTATGGAGAACTACAGACTGGGGGATTTCTTGTACTGTGTGGCCAAATTTGACGTGGCAGGAAGAACATTTTGAGTTAGATCTGTTGAAGATTGCACTGCTGCCATTACTGTAGGTGGGGTGAAGAGTGAAAATCTAAAACACCATCATTACTGCAGCTTCTAGGGAGTGAAATTGTAGAAAATGTGAATAGTGGAATGAAAATATTCTTCATTTTTGATCCATATAGATTCACAGTGGCCCAAGGATTTGTGAGGTCTAGTTTTTCCATGAGCGAAGGCAGTAAATTGGAAAAAAAAATTACAAATACTTCTCAGGTGGATGAATATACCTGAAATATTCACCCAAGATTCACCTTAGATGTGTGTGTGTTCTCATTGCCGAGTCAATCTCCCAGAAACCCAGTATACTACATCGACCTATTTAAATTGATTTTTCTTTGGCCACAGACAAAAAAAAATCCCTCCACCTGCCTTAAAGTTTCATTAAAAAGGCTGTTAGCGCTGTTAGCTTTTCTAATGAAAACCAATGGGAGCAGCTAGCCTCTGTTTGCATCTCCTTGCTGCTGGCTGTTCAAAGTCAACTGGGACAACACTGAAGACAACACAGAGGAGGACAAAATGGATGGCAGTCACAATGTTGCAGTGCAACCTTTCCTTATCTGACTGTCCACACCCTCTCCACCTCCTTCTCCACCTTCCCTTCGATCTCTCCATCTGCACTCTCCATTTCCTCATCTGTCTCCTCGCCGCCAGATTGTTTCTTTTGCTCTCCCTATCTTCTCTTCCCTCTCTTCATTTTTGCACTTCCTACAGCTTCCTCTCTTCATACCTCACCCATCCTCCACCCCATCCAGCTGGCAACACCCTTCCCTTCTTCCTCAGTATGTAGGCTGGGTTAATGGCTGCTATAGCGTGCCTGTGACTCCCGACGGGCCTCGCCTTATCATTACTGCTCATGCCCTTTATTCTATACCCTCGTCTGTCTCCGATTATAACAGGGTGCAGGGACCTACCTATCAGCTTAACACTTAAGGGAGAAATGTCAAAGGTGTAGCAACATGTCTGCGCTGCCAACACAGCCAGGGTGACATGCAAACACACCCTAAGTTTTTATTACTTATGATTATATTTAATCAGCATTCAGAAAGTCAAGCCACCAATAATCATTGTCTCCTTAATCATAATGAAAAATAGCAACCAGCCAGCAGGAAACACTCGTAAAGAAGAGCTGTAAGTAGTAGCTTTGTTTCTACTAATAGCCAGGTAACCATGCATCACTAAAGACAGTTTAAAGAACATAATGTGGCCTTGTGGAAGACAAGAGGTAGACCGAATAATGTTAGCATCTAATGATAGAGAATTTACTTTCCAGAAGGTATAATCCAAAATTAAAATGTAAACAAAAGAGCTACCATTTCAAGACAAGGCACTGGAGAAAACAAACTCATAACAACATTTTACTGATGAACGTTTTCCGGTGCTGTTTAATGTTTGTTTACCATTCTTAGGAAGGTTATTTTTTATATGTAATAGGCTAGGCTATCTGTACTAACAACTTATTTTTTTAATGACTAACAGATTACAGTTACATTTATTTTGTAATTTAATTACATTACACATGTAATGAGTTGGGGTAAGAATCACCAGAGGCCTCACGATACGATATTATCACGATACATCATGATACAATATTATTGCAATTTTAAATATTTTGCAATATACTGAGTTCTGCGATAACATATATTGTGATATAATGCAATTTATTACCTTTTCCAACTGCAAATTATGTCCCCAAAGAAGACTTGAACCAACATCTGTTTTATCTAATTAGATAGTTTTCAGTCTGTTCATCTGACGTCAATCATTTTTATTGCAGGAAAACTAACGGACTGATAAAACCAAGTGATGCTATTACTAAGTTGGCTTCCAAAAGGTTAATTTGTATTTGCAATATTTATCATTTATATGATAAAAAACTGATACTTGGTGACTTTGTGTTAATACATTCACTCCTAATAACTAGTTACACCCCAACACTGTTGTTTACATCAGTAATTAATGTTAACATAGCAGGTCAAGAACAAAAAGGTCATTAGATGTCTGTTATTAGATTTGGCCAAAAGTGCAAAATAAATGACGTATTAGAAGAGTTCTGGGAATTTTGGGGCACTGTGAGATTTCAAAGTAAAACAACTAAAACAGCTCATAACATTGCCAAAACATCAGGGTCCAAAGTGTAGTTACAAATGCTGCAAATTTCTCAAAAATCATGATGTCATCTACTAAACACAGACTGAAACCAAACAAAAACAGTATTACAGACATATACAGTATGTAGGGGGTTGACTAACACTTCACTGGTATGGAAGACACAAGTTTATGCAACAGTGGGGTCATAATAACCTTAAAGTTGAAGTCTTTTGCCATGTTATTTGTCATGTCTAAAACGCCTCGTCTGGCCGTGATTTAAAGGCTCGAACTGCACACTTCGTCATGTTTATTTACACAACTGAAATCCTCAGAGACAAGTAAATCTAAGATAATAAACAGTCATATGTAAAAAAGAAAAGAAAAGAGGAGTCGACTGAAAGCGGGGGAGTGTAGGTCATAAAGGAAAAGATGCAGCTCTGCCCTCCGAATCAGTTTAATTCATCAGCAGCCAGTTGGACAAAATAGTTTGATCCTGAAATAAAACTGCTGGGCCGCTGAGGGGAAATGCATGATAACCCTTGGAGGAGCTTCTCTTCAAGAGCTTTTCTCCTCAAAATGATTCACAGTGTGTTCTCAGGTTGCTTTGGCGCTGCTGTGACCTCTGACCTCCTCACTATTTGTTTCATGGAAGTCGCTCTGTCGATACTCTCCCTGAAAGTCACTCAGGATTAAAACAAACAAAAGGTCATCATTGCTGCTTTAAATGCAGAACCACAAATGTCAACACCGAGTAAGAGTAATTGTCCATTTGTAAAGTGTGTTTAATGACTTTCTACATGTTTTGATCCATCCATCAATCATTTCTAGCCGCCGCCAGGACAACCTGCCCTTCTTACTCCCTCACTGTCCTGACATCACATCCACAGAGCAGAAAGACTCATCATCATCTTTAGATATCCAGACAGTACACAAGCTTTTTCCACACAGCTCCATTCATTCATTCATTCATTCGGAGTTACAGGGGGTTAAATGCTTTGCTCAAAAGTTCTCCAGCAGCAGCGGTTGCTGAGGACAATGAGGGTGCTTCTCATTCATTTTCCCTTTCCAGAGATTTCCTATTGGTCTCTGTGACAGCTGAACCTGCTGTCAAAGGTTTGCTGTCTCACTTGTAACACTACCATTGTGCAAACATCAAAATCAAAGTCTATGGATTAATCATTCTTCAAGCAAGAATTCCAAACAGCTTCTCAGATCTGGTCTCTTGAAAATTGTCTAACAGGCTAACAAAGCTATCTGACGACGTCACCCTGGGCTCTGGAAAACTGAGGCAGTTTTTACAAGTAAATAAACCATTGTTTTTTTCTGATATGAAAACTTAGTGGGAGGTAGTTGGGCACAGGAAGTGATATGGTTTATGACTCTGGTTTGTTTAGAATAAGCAACAGCAGAAGAAGAAGAAGAAGATAAACAAACAGAAACTCAAACTGCACCAAAGGATCATACATTACCACAATTTCTACTTTTCAAGAAAGCCAAAGCATCTGACGCTCCTGACCTTCATCGCAACCATCAGCCAATCATCCAACCCACCCCTCCTAATGCGCCTGTGAAACTCCCCCACCCCTCCAGGCACTCTTCCATCAATTTTGCTCACGCACTTCCTTCATTCCATCCACAGATCTCCATCTATCACCAATTCATCCCTCATTCTGAGCTCCACCCACCAATCCACTACCCACAGTTTCCATTTAACTCAGTTCATTCCCCTTCGATTGCTCCTCTACATCCTCTGCAGGAGAGAGGAAGACTCCCTCCGTCCAATAATGTTTCCAAAATGGAATTCCTGCTTATTCTAAGAGATATCACTGCTTTTTAGTAGGATGACAATCACAAATCACCTTTTAACACACTCAAAATATGACAAGAAAGACATGAGTTAAGTTCAAGAAGAAGAGTTTAGAAAATGTTTTGAGTTGTTATAGAAACTCGGTGTTGACTTTTCATAACTACCTGGGAGGTGTCATCGACAAAGAACACATTACTTCTAAAACCACAGAACTATACCAGACCTTGTACAAACATATGTGCTCAGGAGAGATATCAGAAAGTTATCGTTAACATGTTTACACCGAATACTGAGCATTGTGGTGCAGGTGAGGAGATAAAAGGTCCTACAGATGTAGAACTCACATTCTATACTCATGTCAAAGTATCTCTGACATTGAAAAGAGCGCAGGAGCTTTCAAAGCTTGAAAGTGAAAGAAATTTTGAATTCTCACATACTGTAAGCACACAGTTATTGACATTTTGGTCAAGTACCTAAGAAGTCAAATACAGCTGATCACTATCCGACCTCAGTTGGGTCGTGTTCAGACTGCACTGATGCAACGGAGGTTCAGACAAACACAAAACGGTAAAACAGGCGCAACTTTTGCTGCAATTTCAGACGATGTCACCCTGCATAATTTTGGATATGTACAAGTACACACTCCTGGTGGATTATTTTGTAACGTGAGAGCTGTAGTTCTACGGTTTACTCGGTGATCATGGCAATGACAATTATGAAAGGACTGCTGTAATGCTAACTCTGCTGAGTTGTAAAATCCTTCCTCGTAGAATAATAAACTGCTTCTGCTAAGCCTTCAAATGTATTAATCTGTTACTCAAACTGGACTTCCTGTATTGTATTTCATCATCTGGCTGGCACTCCAAACAACACATGGCCTCCAAAACAGCTCCTTGCATACTTTTTAACACAGGGCAGTCTTTGGTCTAAACCTCAGCTTAAACCTTTGCATCTTGATCGATTCACATCTACTTCTACCGTGAATTTATTCCAGGTCCGTGTATTCATTGTTAAATTCTACGACAATGCTCATCAAGAAACAGGAAAATTCCAGTTTTATTACCACTTGAGTTTTGTAGTTCTGCCTGTTATATCAGTTGTGCTGTCACAAGACACAAGCAGTCACATGATTAGACAGGTTGTAACCAAGCATATACCTTTAACCAAATCATCTTAACCACTTCATCTGGAGGTTAAAGTGAAACTGAGCACATTTGAAATGTCAGTAATCATCCCTCCTCACACAGGAAACCTGTGTATGCAAAACTACTGTGCATATGGTAGGTCAGCTTTGACACAGGAAGTCAGCTGTGATGGAAGTTTAAACCTAACTATCTGGGTAATTATTTCACTACTCATGTTTGTTTTCTCTACCAAATATGTTTAGCTACAATTACAGCCTCAACAGTCTTGTTTCTTGCTTTTAGCACTTTTCCTGTATAAATATAGTGGATGTAGCGACCGTGATGTCACCCACTGGTTTGTGGACTCCTGTTTTGAAGCACCCACTTGGATTTTTTGAGCTCCACTCCTTACAGTTTTCACAAATGTGGAAATTAGCCATATAGACCAAAACTATTTTTTGTACCAGGAACTTTTATTACGAGGAATTTGTTTACCTGGGTAAAACAATTCCTTGTAATCTGTGTGGTTTGCGTTTCCACCTCACCTCAAAGTTCTGGAAAATTTATTCAAATTAGCGTGATAACGTAGATGATTCGGCATGTGCCCTGTATTTGGGTCCGCCAGTTTGGCTGGTTACATGCTGGCGTAGAGAGTTGGGGCTGTTTGTCTCAGCCAGCAGCTAAGTTTAAAAGTGTTTTAAGATAAGTGTCAAACTAAGTTAGTCTACATACAGACAGCTGTCATTTGAGCTTATTAGTAACACTTATTAGTAACGCTATCATCTGAACTAGCGCGCTGTCCTTGTGTAAGACATAAAGTTAGTGACGGTGGATGAGAGACTGTGGACAGAGCATATTGAATATCACTGTCTACATGTTTACATGTTCATGCTGCTGAACACATGTATTGATAAAGTATTGGCTTCTTACTTGCTAAGGTTTAATGTCACTTACAGTAATGAGCGTAGCTGCTCAACTCGAGTTCAGCGCTGGCACAGAAGGGCCGATACTGTTAGCCCTTACCAATACAACGGTCTTTGATAATTTAGCCCCGGGGCTAATTTAGTACCAGGTTTCGGTACTCATCCTTAATCAAAACACAAACAAAGTGAAGCTTGTAGAAATGTAATACAGTTTGCAGTGGCTGCCCGTACCAGGAAGTGTGGAACGCTGCATGTGTGCTCCACCGATCAGTGTTCCTCGGCACACAGCCCCACCCCTCAAGAATTACGGGTAATCTGAAAGTCCTATCCCCCTACTAGGTAATTTTTCCCGGGTAAATTGGGGCTGAGGGAAAGTTTTTTACCCGGGTAATTCTGGTGGAAACGCACAGAGGTTTTTCAAAATCCCGGGTAATTGATAAAAGTTCTTGCGGTGGAAAAGGGGCTTATGTTTGTTTCTGCTGTAAAGTTCTGCTGGGGGTCTATGGGGATTGACTCGCTTTTGGAGCCAGCCTCAAGTGGCCATTCGAAGAACTGCAGTTTCTGGCACTCCCACATTTACTCCCTGGTTCAACCCCAGAAGTTGCTCGTTGGTGTAGCCTGTAGCGATCTTGCCATGTTCCTAGATTACAGCAATTAAGTGGGTGAGCCCGCTAATATTATTACAGAAATGAGTGATGGTTGAAATCACCAAATAGGACCCAGGTTGTAATAAATCAGAACGACTCTTTATAGTTGAGAGATATGAATTCGGCTTGCTTCTGACTCATCTACAGAGATCTGTATTATTAGGTGTTGGTGTGAAATAAAGGTCATGGCTATGATTTACATTTGGCTGCCAAGATCAAACCTGGATTCCCCAAAGCTGGAACACTAAGAGAGGTAAGATTTGTATAATTTGACAAATTAATACTCAGTTAATCACTGACTCATTTGTAAATCTTGTTGATGCCAAGAAAAGTATAAACACAATAAAATCCTCCTCCAGCATCTGTCTGATTTTAATCCTGAGTGTGAACTCGACGTGATCAAACATGCCTGATCGTGAGCGAAGCGAGTAGGCGGCAGCCGCACCTTCTCACACCCACCTGACTCCCATCCATCTATCTGCCCACCAATCCTTCTGCTTCTTCACACACATGCCCTTCAGCCTCTTCGAATCAATCAACCAATCACCTCCATCCACCCCGTCACCCCCTCCTCACCGTGCACTCCATCTCCTCTGGCTCTGGTTTGATCTGTACAGAGGGCATGACTGTCTCGCCCCCCTCTGCCTCCTCCTGCTCTTCCTCCTCCTTCTCCTTCTTCTTCACAGACTGTGTCGCCACTTCCTCTCGCTCCTCCTCGCCTGCTTCCTCCTCCTCTTCCTCCTGTGGCGGCCGAGGCCTGGTCACCGGCTCCTCCTCCTTCTCCTCCTCCACCCGGGATACCGGCGGCGGCGGTGATGATGACGACGGCGGCTGTTGCTGCTGGGTCAGGGTGCTGTGCTTGGCCGGGCTCCTCTGCTTCTTCTGGGCGCCGACAGCACTCTTCTTCTGCTTAGGAGTCGACTGGCACTGAGGAGGAGAAGAAGAAGAGACAGAAGGTGAGAGGGATCACTGACAAATAGAAGGGTAGAAAGTAGGAAAAGAGAAGACAGGGGTTTAGGAGGGGAAGAGAGGAGGTGATAAGGGGGGTAGTTGAGGATGAAAGGGGGGGATGGAAGAGAAAAACAGGGGAGGAAGGGTGAGAACAATGTAAAAAAAAAAAGCCAAAACTTCCAGGCCAGGGGGAGAGGGTGAAAGGAGGGGATTGGCCAAAGGATTTGAAGAAGGAATGAGAAGTAAAGTGGGTGGGGGAGAAAATTAAGGAAGCAAGAGAAGAGGAAGCAAAATGTGAAAAAGGAAGAGTACAAATAAGAAGACAGTAAGGGAGGAAGAGGGAGAGGAAGACAGGTAGGAGAGGACAGGAAATGGCATGCTAGAGTTTGGAAGGGAAATGAAGCCTGACTACAAGCATTACCTCTGCTCTCAAAGCTGTCTAATGAAACCCCCTCCTCAAAAATCAGCCAGAAGAGGGGGGTAAAAACACACACACTGACACACACTCTGTTTAAAAAAATAAAAAAAGATAGAAAATTAAAGGCAAAGAGAGAGACAAAGAGGCAGAGAGACAAAAGGCCTAATCCTGAGGCTGCCAGTGAGGGAATGAGAGCGAAAGAGAAATAACAGAGGCAGTGAGAGAGAGCAGGGAGGAGTAGCCGTGAACTGACCCCTCCCTCCCTTTCAGCGGCAGGCAAGCGGACACACCCTTTTCTGGAAGCCGAGCAAGCGACACACACACACACAGAGAGAGAGAGGTGTGGGGAGTGCCGAAGCAGAGGGACTCAACACACACACATACACTGCTACTAATGCACACACCCCTTCTCTTCTTTTCTGTCTCCATTTTCTCTCTATGTCCACTTCCTTTCTCAGACATCTACATGTACTACAACTCTATCTGAGAATTAGCAGTGCTCCTGTATATAGCTGGGTGAACAGTGGCGAATATTTACATTATAATCATCTACTTGAAGGTTTCTCTCTGGATCCCAGCATTATGTGACTTCAGTCAGTGTAGCACCACTGTTTCTGTGCCACTGCTAATACACTTTCTCTCAATCTACAACTCTATTTATTGATTGCTGAAGGTGCAGAATAACTTTGAACTTTGTAATTTCAGTCTTCCCCACACAAAAACTGCAAGACAATCAATTTAAATTGTGACATATGAAATCAACTGATTAATTCAGCTTTTGTTGCCCCACTTGTCTCCACACTGCGACACACCGCTGGGTCGTGACCTACAGCTATTTTTAATCTACAATTGCTTTTTTTATACGCGTAAGAAAACACGCCAAAGTTCACAAATGTTAAATGTTGTTGAAACACAGGCAACCATATGAAAAATTAGTTTAAAACTGCCTGTATAGTCATTGAAATCAGAAAAGAAAAAGTCAAGAATCTAGGACGGAATCACAGCTCGACTGAAAACTGTCTAAAATAAATATTCTGTTACAGAAATCTCTGTCAGTTCATTTTCAGTCAATCCACCACTTTATTAAGGTGATTTAAAACTGCACCTGAATAACTCTGAACTTCAGTCTTCCCCACACAAAAGCAACAAGACAATCAATTTAAACCATGACACATGAAATCAGATCACCTGATTAATTCGGCTTTTGTTGCCCCACTTGTCTCCACGCTGCGACCCACCGCTGGGTCGTGACCTACAGTTTGAACACTGCTGACCCACACGAGAGGAAGTTGTAAAAAAAGATGACTTCCCCTCCTTTTTTTTCTTCTTCCCCTTTGCTGTCAGCTGTTGCTGATGTGAACGTGGTCACAGCCGGCGTTTCAGTGGAATTTTTTCGAGTTGTGGTTTTGAAAAGAAATCAGACTTTGTCACATCAGCACGTCCACACTTGAGCTACACGTCTTTAAGTTTAAGAGCCTCGACTGTGAGCCTGACGTGGTATAACACAAGCTGAAACATATGGTTGGGGCTCAGAATGAAGGCGTGGTTGAACCTGGACACACCGAAGGATGATCACACTGATCGATCCACCATGGCTTAGTATTGATCATGACATCCTATGTGAGCAGGCTTCAAACAGGAAGTGACAGTGAAATGCCTTCTATCCTTCTCACGGTGCAGTAGACACTGAAACACAAACTAGGTCTCTACTTCCTGTCTGCAGCCGCGACGCTGCTGTGCATCCTGCTGTCTGTCTTGGTGAATGTAGTGCTATGTAGGTCTGCCATCTACTGTAAGGACGTGAGGTATTGACTCCACATGTATAATAAAACAGTCGAGCCAAGTGACACCCAATTATAAGTTCAGCATTTTGTATTTTTCTTAAGCAAAAGTTTTAACAGTAAAACCATGGACATGTTATCTGTTATAAAAGTTTAGTTACTGTATTCAATAAAGTACTAGAGTAAAAGTACTTACTGTTCTGTATACTTTCTTTCTTTATCCCCAATCCAGTGCTGCATGAAAAAAAATCCAGGTCAACCTAATAAAGACGTAATCACTGGACTTTCCTCCAGTGATACAAAGTGTTTTTGTCTATTATGCTGTTTACTGTTTTGTTCTGCCTATGACTGCACACTGAGACTGTTGCAGGGCCAACATGTGACCCAGATCCAGTGGATTCCACAGTGAGGTGTGGCCACAGCCAATCAGTCAGGGTGTGGCTGCAAGCACCACCCCTCCCACACACACAGAGGACACACGCTGATCTCTCAGTCGGTGCCATTGTAATGGGACAGAGCCCCCTCTGTGTCTCTAAACAAAGGTAAAGGCAGCCCCATGCCACACCTTCCCCCCCAACTGGCAACCCACACACAGCCGGGCTCTGAAACTACACCAGACATGAAACTAAGTATCTTGTACTTCCCGTTCCATCCTCCTCCTTCCTTCCTTTTGTACAAAATTTTAAAAAGTCTGCTATCATTTTTTCAACCAGCTAAAACACTGAAGGTGACCTAGGTTTTGCAGAGCTGCCATTTGGCACCAACATTCAACAAATGCTCAGGATGAACTCTGATCTGATTGGCTGGATTGGCATGACGGCACACCATTTGAGAAACACTGGTCTGTAGAGTTAAGCCCCTTTTACACTGCCAGATTTTCCGCGAATGTTGGGCCGTTTTGCCAGCAAGCTGTGAGCATTTATACACACAGAGCCGGATTGGCGAGTTGATCTGAGGTGCCCAATTTTCCGCCTCGTAGAGTATATTGGCGGAACCTTTTTAGTTTAAAAAGAACGAGACGCCCTTCCATCACGGGAGGGGCTGTTGATGACTTGTGGGAGGAGATGTTGATGACGCACGTGGCGGTGGATAAACAGGAAACAGCTGATAGCAGGAATGAGCAGCTAATAGCAAGAGGGAAAAAAAAACGTAACACACTGTAAAGATGAGCAACTGGGGAGACAAGGAATTGCGCGCCCTCCTTGTCCTCGCAAATGAAGAGGCCATTAACCGTCAGATGACGGGGACGGTGAGGAACAGGCCGACTTATGAGAGAATCGCCAAAGGACTGACCAGCCGCGGCTTCCCTCCCACGTCACTGTTTACATCACACGCTGAGCTACATGTTTTGTTACTTGCTCACACCCCCCATTGCCCCGAAAAAGGCGCATTCTGTATGAACAAAAGTAGGCAGGTGGCATTTTGCCGCACTTCCCGATTTTGCTTTTATACTGCCAATGCTGAAAAAAGACTGATTGGGCTTTCCTGCTAATTTGCACAATTCCTATTTAAAAAGGGCTTTAGAGTGGAGAGGGCATCAATCAAACATCCTGAATTCTGAAGGTGCTCTGATAAATATGTTCCTACAAATGAACTTTGGTCCTTTACCTTGTTTTCAGTTCTGTTTTAAAGGTGGTTGTTCCAGCATGTTTTCAAACTGTTCGCCTCTGCTGGCCTCACTATCATCTGTTCTCCTCTGTGATTGGCCACTTCCTCCCTGCCTTTTATGTTGAACCTGCCTGCTCAGTTTTAGCATGAATAAGAATGGCTCGCCCTCAACAATCACAACAATCCTGAATGAATTCAGTTGTCCTCATCACCTTCTTCTAATTAAGCTGTAAGGTCACCCAACAGAGAAAATGCAAACAGTTGTTGGCTGTTGTTGGTCACGTGGAAACTAAGAAAGTGGCGGAGCTCACAGGTTTGTGGGGGGAATTTCACAAATAAAGACTAGCATTTCCCAATAAATTAGATTCAGTTCACGAGTGCCAGACATGATACGAAGCACCTCTTTAAGTCGTGAAAGCACCATTGTTGACATTTTTAGGTGAGTGTCAGACAGTTTTAAGAAGGGAGGATTTGTTTTTGTCTGCTGGGAAGAACTGAAGGCTGCAGACGGCACAGCTGAAGGGCAAAGCTCCAGCAGCGGCTTTGAGGAAACGACCAACTTTCTGCAGCCACCTTTCAAACCAACACTGGGGCGAGTGTTCGATATGTGGAAAACGATTTGTGATTACCTTTTTGTTTTCACATGATTTCTTCATGTCAGCTTATCTCACACAAATGAAGCAACACTTTCAGAGCAAAAACAGAATATCTGATATTCCGTCACAACCCAAGGCCTTAAACTCCGTAAACAAAATACTCACAAGTCATAAAAGTGCTAAGACAAGTAAGCAGAGTCCAGAGTACATCTGCTCAAAAGGTTTTAGATCGTAGGAGCTAAGTGCTGTGGCCAGACCTGGATCGATTCGGATTTGCAAACAATTCCTTAGCGTTTGTTTTAACCTAATCTGGTGCTCCAGCTGGGTGGAGTTCACACGGAGCCACGTAAGCAGTAAATCACAGTAAAAACACACTAAATTGAAATTTTAAGGCGTCTGAACTTTCTGTAGCCGTGCCTCAGCATACAAACCACACCCATTCCACCACTGAGAACAGGACGAAGCAAATACTGAGAATCTTTTGCAAATCCGACTTGATCCACATCTGCTGGCAGACGAGGCAGTCAAGAGGAAGGAGTAACAGCGAAGGGGCCAGGAGTGTGTGTGTGTGCGCATGTGTGTGGAGAAAGCAGCACTAATGAGCAGTGATAGTGAGAGCCGGAGTGTATATGCACATGTTGTGTGTGTGTAAATGAGGAGTGACAAGAGTATGTGAGTGTGTGTGTGAGAGCTTTTCCCCAGAGGAGGGGTCCCACTGTGGTGTTCCAGGAATAAAAAAGGGTGGGGTGGGTGTGACCCTGTCAGCCTCTGATCCCACCACAGGAAGTCAGGGTGGGGGTAGAGAGAGATGTAAAGGACTGAAAAAAAAAAAAAAAAAAAAAAAAAAAGACGGACAGAGATAGGACCTTTTCACCAACATGGCATCACCGCTGAGTCGAGGAAACCGCAAACCTTTCTATGACCCTGCTCAGCTGAAAGACAACATAATCAGATGAGCGACAATCAGCAACAAGCAATATCCAGTGTTCCTGTTTTAAATGGAAGGTAGCCAATGCTCTAAACTTGTGTTCACACTGACTGACTTTTTAGAAGTAGTTTGAATGCTAATTCACTCTGAGCTGTGCCGAATCAAGCAAAGATGCATTCAAATGAGCTTCAAATGTATCGTAGATGTAATGAGTTTCTATATGCGACTTTTTCTGCAGCAGTAAGTATGCTTCTGTGAGCAGATGTTTAGATCTTTATTGATTTACACTAGAAAGTTTGGAAATAAAAACATTGTTAAAAAGCTCCCTCTGGTGGAGAACATGGGCATTATATTTTGTGTGTAATTGTTTGGTATGTTTGCTGATTACACTTAAATACTGGGCAAGCTTCTATATTAAATAAAAATATAACGATCTGTGATTTATCTTAGCAAATGTCGGCCAGGGGCGTAAAGCGGGATTTATACTTCTGCATCCAATCAACGCCGTACCCTACGCCATAGCCTGACATACACCTCCCCAGAAATGTAACTACACGTCGCAGCGACACAGACCTCCTGTTTATTTTTGTAAGCTGAAACCATTTCCCTCAGTGGAAAAGAAGCTTTTATTTACTTTAATTTCACAGATAAGAAACAATAAATTGTGAAGACAATAAAGCCTCCACTAAAATAGCATTTTAAGTCTTGTGCGTGATTTATCCTGGCTTCATATGAGCAGAGGAAATCTCCGCTTGTCCTAATTTATACAATGTAATATGCCAAAGGCTTGTGCTAATAACGTTAGCATGTTGTATTTGTTTGGAAAACATGTTTAGTATAAGACAGTTGTGTTGTCAGTGAACCTTGTGAGTTGTAATGGAGCCAAATTTTGTAACGCTACCTTTGTTAAATGTTGCTGTTGTCCCTGGCTTCATATGAGTTGAGGAAAAGTCCGCTAGCTGCTAGGCTAATTTATACAATGTAAAATGCCATAAGCTTGTGCTAATGACGTTAGCATGTTGTATTTGTGGGGAAAATGTGTCCAGATAAAGACAAGTGTTTGTCTGTGAATGCTGCAAGTTATAGTGAAGCTGGTTTGTGTACTTGTTTTAAATTGTCTCCATTAAGCCATGTTTAATGTGTGTTTAATGTGTGTTTTGAATCAACTAAACTTTACAGCACTTCACAGAAACCCCGCCGCTGACTAGTGTTTTGGAGGTGTAACTGCAGAGTGACACAGACACACCACCGCACAAGTGTAAATGCTCACAACAGTGTAGGCCGAGTGCGTAGGGTCTGCAAAGAGCTGACACACAAGTATAAATCACACTTAAAGCGCTCCTGCTCAGACCAAGCCCATCGTCAAACTCAGCCCTCATTATGATCTCTACACTTGTGAGCCAGCAGCATAAAGTGTCATAAAGGTCAACTGAACCTTCCTAACTTGCTATCCCCCTACTTCCGGCACCCTTTCTCGGACCACACTCATATTGAACTCTGATCTCTTTCTCAACTACACACCTTTTAAGTTTTGTCACTCTTATCTTTCACCGTTGCGATAACTGACAGATCAATCAGTGATGAAAATAATCGTTAAACCTAAAAATCCCCAAAAGGAAACATCAGCTAATGAGGCCAAAACTCAGAGTTTGGTTTGTTGTGGAGTTTTTCTGCAGCCGTCCACTAGAGGATCAGTCTCTGGGCTTCAAACAGGCCAATCTCCACATTTTTAAAGATCTATTTTTAACCTGTGAAGGCTGAGTGAGCGTGAACTGAACACTCTGCTTCATCCTCTTACGGTCCCACACATTCACACCCGCTCAGAACAACCAGTCTGTTACTGCTGAGCTGAGGGAGCTGAGGAGAGGAGTCATGTCTTGTCAGGCTTCACTTTCTGTGTGTCCTGGTCTGGGATTCAAATCCTGCCACTACGTCATATAAAACAAGTACATTCAGCTCACCCACTTATCAGAACAGTTTAACAAAAAAATGTTAACATATTTAGGCTAGTATCTTTCTGATGTGGGACAGTGAAAGTCGAAGGCAGTACCAAGAAGACAGACATGATGGAGACCTGAAAAGAGGGGTGCTGGATGAAGTTACTGCAAAAAATGACAGCGTCCCAAACGCTTTGTGTTCAGACATAGAGCAATACACTAATAGAAATAAAGGTTAACAAACACCTCAAGTTTGGTGTGATCGTCTCTCACCTGGGGCTCTCTCTGTAGAGAATTATTTTGCATTTGAATGTATTTTTCACACTCTGACAACACCTGGATCATGTGATAAGGTATATTTTAACACAATGTCAGTGATCACACAGACAGCGGGAGGTAAAAGAAAGGTGTATGGTTACAATTGTTGCTTCACTGTGATACAAGACTGTGTTTTCAGATGTTATCATCTTTGAAGAGAGTTTTCGAGACGCTTCATTCTCAGTGGTAAAGGGCCAAAACAAAAAATTATCCACAACTTTATCTGGACCAAAATAAGAACATTAAATCACAAAGAATGACATATCATTGTTTAGCCAGAAATAATTTTCGCCGCCATTTTTGCATCCTGTTGGAAGATAGATCAGGTTGACGTCTTTTTGCTGCGACTAGGTTTTTAAAAATCCCTCATGTCACATTTGCCTTCACCACTTGGGAATGATAATTGATCAGCAGACAGCCCGGTTACTGAGCCTAGTAACCCTCTGGTTTGTTACCTGTTCTGTTTGTAAAAATAAGAGCAAAATTCATGACAGAGATGTTCTCATTTTAATATTTGTCGGTTTCTGTTGTCAAGGAATTAACTATAAAATAGTCGTCAAATAGCAGCTCATGAATACTGAAATCATTACTGTTTTAGAAACGCAACGTTGTCTGACAACTGCCCACCTGGCCGGCGACGTCATTAAATGTTGACATTTGTGAAGTCGGGTGACCAGAATTCAATGTCTAGATAACGTCTAATGCCGATGTTAATGTGCCATAGAATCATGACGGATGGAGGACGTTGAAATATTGTTGGTTTTAAGTTGTGCAATATCCAAAATCCACTGTCATCCAAACGTCTCATGCCAATGTCAATCTTGACATTGAATATCAACATTTCGTCATGACATATGGAAAACCAACGTCAGCAACGCCCACACAACATGAAATTCTAACGTCATTTAACATCTGTCTGACGTAGGAGCCCACCGTCTTCCTGACGTCATATTTACGTCCAGTCCCAGCTAGGTGCAGTGCTGCGTGATGGGCTATACTGATTTAAAATAACACATCAGACGAAAGTAAGATGTTGCCTTTGAGTTTTGCAAGCCTGGGATTTGAGATTTATCCCATCTGGAGACTGAGTTTAAAAAGTTCAGCTTTTAAGGGAGAAAAACGTCACAGGACTGAAACTGAAAGAAAAAGATTGATTGATATTTTTTACGATTTTCTGACAGACATTTCAAAAGCATAACCAGCCGATGTAAATCCATTGTTACACTGGGAAATAAAAAGCATTTGCTGAGACTATTTTTTACAGTGTGTGTGAGAGAGAGGGTGGGACGGAGACACTATCTGGGTCAGTGCTCTCCTCTCTGTCACTGCAGCCTCTCTCCAACACCCCCGGCCGTGTGTGTGTGTGTGTGTGTGTGTGTGTGTGTGTTTTGGGCGGGGGGAGGGGGATTGCCCCAGTCAGCCGCACTATGTTCATGCCCCCAAAGGGTCCACACACACACACACACACACACACACACAGATACATTCACATGTACACATACACGATTCATGTCTGGTTATGCCCACACTCATGAATGCACACGCAGCAATATTCCAAAGCAGTCCCAAAGTACCCAATTGAAGGCGCACACACACATAGACACACACACACACAGTCCTTCTCATCACATGTGCAGATAAAGATAACTTGGCTCCGTTTGGCTCCAGTTTTTTGTTTCTGTCTGTTCAACTCAGAGTTTCCTTTAATAGTTTTGTTATTTAACTATGCAGCAGCAGCTTCACTGTCATTTGATGTAACTGCGAGTCTAATCAGCGTGAGAAGAGGAAGAGAAACAACCGAAATAAAAAGAAAGGCGGAAGGGTTTTTTTCCCCCCAATAATGGCCGCCTGCTCATACCGCTGTGGGTTCAATCTCAGTTCATAGCGGCGTCTAACATCAGCATTCAGATATAAAACAGTAATTTGTCAGTGCAATGATTGCAAAAGCAGTCAAAGTGCAGGTTCAGTCACGGTGGGAGTTCATGCATCTTCATAGATTTTATGGCATCTTTGGGATTATTTGGACACATTTCAGTAGCGAGAGAAATAAAGGGACAAACACATGGTGCTATGGGCATCCCAGGTTGGTTACAGATTGACCAATAATGGGAAGCGTTAGCATAAAAAGGTCTCCCAGTCACCCCTTACACCAAACTAAGTCTGACCCATGGCTTTAGAAAAGTTTCATCTGCTGCTCCTGAGGTGGTGATGTTCCAAAGATGGCGCCCTGTTAGATGCAGATTAAAAGCTTGAGGCTTCAGCGTTTTTGGATTTCAGCACACAGAAGTGGCACAGAACTGATTAACTGGTATGGCTCTTTGTGATTTTAAGTCTTTCTTGGACATTTTCTGCCTTTATTGGAGAGAGTGTAGAAGCCATTGCCAATGCTGTCAATCTCAGCTGCCACTGTGTTTACATTGGAAGCAACAGAGGTGGCGTCAACAACCCCTCGCTACCTGAAAGAACCTCTAAATGCCCTACAGCACTTCCTGCTATTAAACTCCACTACAATATTTGGATACATCACATTGTTTTTTTTACTTCCTCCATCAATAACTGGTCAAACACCTGAGGCAAGTCGCTTATTTAGCCCACAGACAAGATTAGTTCATGTGCAGGTCAGGTAGGTCAGAGCCCGTCCTGATACTACAAAAGCCACAACTGTGACTTCAGCGAGACCTGTCCTCATCAAACACGGCTAAAATGTTTGTGACACCTTGCTGGCTGGTCAAACTGGCCAGTGACATTTCGGCAGTCTATCACCTGTACTGTACCTTAAGATTTCCTGATAGTTTTACCTTTAACTATTTCAATTTAATATAACTAGAGACCACAACAGTAAATGGGTATGTGGTGCAATGGAGCACATGACATGAGAGAAGTGAGTCTGGTCAAACAGGTGAACTGTGCCAGATTTATTCAAGGCTTGATCAGTGGACGGGAATAATTGATTGAAACTGGGATACAACCATCCGTGACTTATAATGAGTTGGGCCAAGGGTGTTAGGTGGGGGAGGGGGGGGCTGGCAGGAGGTGACCACAGACAGGGCAGGTGTCAAGTTTAAACAATGTGTTATATGTGCAATTTCAATTTACAAAAAAACAGCTAGTAGCAGTTAGCATCTAACGTCACATGAGAGGCAGACATGAGCCCTTTTTAAATAGGAACTGTGCAAAGGAAAGCCCAATCAGTCTTTTTTCAGCATTGGCAGTATAAAAACGAAATCGGGGAGTGCAGCAAAATGCCGCCTACCTACTTTTGTTTATACACAATGCACCTTTTTCAGGGCAATGGGGGGCGTGAGCAAGTAACAAAATGTGTAGGTCAGCATGTGATGTAAACAG